>NC_067119.1:43492254-43556805 GCF_021347895.1 Acanthochromis polyacanthus
AAGCCAGCGATGAACCGGAAAACGCCAGTTAAACCTCTCAGCTTCACACAGCCTTTTGAGTAACTCCAATCCAAATTTTGACCAGGTCAGATCTTCCTGTCTCTGCCTTTCAAAATAAAAGCACGTCAAAATTTCAAAATAAAAGCCTGCAACAGACCAAAAAATGCCAGTTAAAACTCTCAGCTTCACACAGCCTTTAGAGTAACTCCAATCAAAATTTTGACCAGGTGAGATCTTCCTGTCTTTGCCTTTCAAAATAAAAGCACAGCACAATTTCAAAATAAAAGCCTGTGACGGACTGGAAACGCCAGTTAAACCTCTCTGATTCACACAGCCTTTACAGTAACTCCAATCCAAATTTTGACCAGGTAAACGCCGAAATACGCCTCTACAGACATGCACACATCCCGAGCCCCTCCCACGATTTCCGCGAGCGGGAATTGTCTAGTATTTCCATTACTACCCCAATATCATTTTTTCTTCACGTTCCGCCGATTTTCGGTCGCTAACTCGTCCTAGGGCTTTGAGAAAACCAAAACAAATTATATATCAAAACGTGCGGCTTCATCGGGAATAGTGTGCTATGACTTTTCTAAGAATTCGTCATTTTTTCGCAGAATTATTCGCAAAAAACTGCGCAAAAACTCCCATAGAAAATGAATGGGGAGTGAAAAAAATCGGCTCAAAAAATCCACTTTTTCCAAACGCCACTGCTTCGCCATACGTTCACCTAGAAACTTCATTTAACCATCAAAACGCAGTGATTTTTCTTGTCTCCGCAGGAATGTATTTTATGTCAGGCTGAGATTTACAGTTTTTGATCAGTGAGTCCTCAAAAAAGTGAAAATTCTCAAAATCTGCTCTGGTTAGAGTGCGGCATGTCAGTTGGTAGAGTGGAGGAGAGGTTGAAAATCCGCCTGAAAATTCCCGACCGCATCGCCCCTCACGACCAAACGATAAATGTTTAGGGGAATGAATTTGGTCAGATTTTAAAACAATTTTCCTGGGATTCAAATGAATCCAAGTTTGAAGACCTAGCTCTTTCTGAAGTGAAATGGCAGGCAGCAGTTTAGAGCAAAGTCGCACCGTTCTCCCCATAAGAACCAATGTTAACTGAATCATCTGCCTCATGGAGGGACAGTGTTTTTAAATCGCTGTAACTCGGTCATTTCTCACAATATTTGGAAAATAATTACATTTATAGTTTGCCACAGCCCTCCTCTCGCTCACGGTCATTTCGGTTTTCAGTTAACATTCACGGTTAGCCCACAATTAGCGCCAGAACGGGAGGTTGCGCGCTGCTGCTGAGAAGCACTTTTCTGCTGTCTGTGGCAGGCACCGTTGCTATGGGGCCCATAGCAACCGCCCTTACACACGCGCAGGCATGCTCCCACGCACACACACAGACTCATTGGAGTGCCACACCCACCTTCACACCCAATACCTCCACAGGAGCTGCATTTCAGCCTGAAAATCACTGAAACCTCTCAGCTTCACACAGCCTTTAGAGCAGGGGGTGTCAAACTCAGTTCCAACACACCTGATTCAAATGATCAGGCTCGTTATCAGGCTTCTGCTGAGCTTAATGATGAGCTGATTATTTGAATCAGGTGTGTTGGAAGAGGGAAACATCTAAAACATAGAGGATAGTGGACCTCCAGGAACTGAGTTTGACACCCCTGCTTTAGAGTAACTCCAATCCAAATGTTGACCAGGTGAGATCTTCCTTTCTTTCCCTTTCAAAATAAAAGCACAGCACAATTTCAAAACAAAAGCCAGCGATGGGCCTGAAAACACCAGTTAAACCTCTCAGCTTCACACAGCCTTTACAATAACTCCAATCCAAATTTTGACCAGGTGAGATCTTCCTGTCTCTGCCTTTCAAAATACAAGCACAGCACAATTTCTAAATAAAAGCCTGCGACAGACTGGAAATGCCAGTTCAACATCTCAGCTTCACACAGCCTTTAGAACAGGGGTGTCAAACTCAGTTCCAACACACCTGATACAAATGATCAGGCTCGTTATCAGGCTTCTGCTGAGCTTAATGATAGCTAATCATTTGAATCAGGTGTGTTGTAAGAAGGAAACATCTAGAACACAGAGAATAGTGGTCCTCCGGGAACTGAGTTTGACACCCCAGCTTTACAGTAGCTCCAATCCAAATTTTGACCAGGTGAGATCTTCCTGTCTCTGCCTTTCAAATTAAAAGCACTGCACAATTTGCCAGTTCAACCTCTCAGCTTCACACAGCCTTTAGAGTATCTCCAGTCCAAATTTTGACCAGGTGAGATCTTCATGTCTCTGCCTTTGAAAATAAAAGCACAGCACAATTTTAAATAAAAGTCTGTGACGGACCGGAAAATGTCACCAAAACCTCTCAGCTTCACACAGCCGTTAGAATAAATACGCCTCTCCGGACATGCACACATCCCGAGCCCCTCCCACGATTTCCGCACCAGCGGGAATTGTCTAGTTAGGGCTCGGGCTTCGACACGAGCCACTCTCCTCTCCATTGCAAAGCAATGGGAGGAGAGTGGCTCGTGGCGAAGCCACGAGCCACTATTGTTCTCCTGTGGCGTTTATTATTATTCCGTTTATTCTTAACGTTTCCGCCGTGTTTCGGTCGCTAACTAGTCCTAGGCCTTTTGAGAAAACCAAAATAAATTATATATCAAAACGTGCGGCTTCTTCGGGAATCGCGGGCTATGACTTTTCTAAGAAATTCGTCATTTTATCGCAGAATTATTCGCAAAAAACTGCGAAAAAAGTCCCATAGAAAATGAATGGGACGGAAAAAAATCGGCTCAAAAAATCCACTTTTTTCCCAACGCCACTGCTTCGCCATACGTTCACCTAGAAACTTCATTTAACCATCAAAACGTAGTGATTTTTCTTGTCTCCGCAGGAATGTATTTTCTGTCAGGCTGAGATTTACAGTTTTTCATCACTGAGTCCTCAAAAAAGTGAAAATTCTCAAAATCTGCTCTGTTTAGAGTGCGGCATGTCAGTTGGTAGAGTGGAGGAGAGGAGAAAAATTCGCCTGAAAATTTCCCGATCGCATCGCCCTCACGACCAAACCATAAGAGATAGGACAATGAAATTTGGTCAGATTGTATACAATTTTCCTGGGATTCAAATGAATCCAAGTTAGAAGATCTAGCTCTTTCTGAAGTGAAATGGCAGGCAGCAGTTTAGACCAAAGTCGCACCGTTCTCTCCATAGGAACCAATGTAAACTGAATCATCTGCCTCATGGAGGGACAGTGTTTTTTAAATCGCTGTAACTCGGTCATTTCTCACAATATTTGGAAAATAATTACATTTATGGTTAGCCACAGCCTTCCTCTCGCTCACGGTCATTTCGGTTTTCAGCTACCATTCACGGTTAGCCCACAGTTAGCGCCAGAACGAGACGTTGCGCGCTGCTGCTGAGAAGCACTTTCTGCTGTCTGTGGCAGGCACCGTTGCTATGGTGGCCCATAGCAACCGCCCTTACACACGCGCAGGCATCGTCTCACGCACACACACAGACTCATTGGTGTGCCACACCCACCTTCACATCCAATACCTCCACAGGAGCTGCATTTCAGCCTGAAAATCAGTTCAACCTCTCAGCTTCACACAGCCTTTAGAGCAGAGCTGTCAACTCAGTTCCAACACACCTGATTCAAATGATCAGGCTCGTTATCAGGCTTCTGCTGAGCTTGATGATGAGCTGATTATTTGAATCAAGTGTGTTGTAAGAAGGAAACATCTAGAACACAGAGGATAGTGGTCCTCCAGGAACTGAGTTTGACACCCCTGCTTTAGAGTAACTCCAATCCAAATGTTGACCAGGTGAGATCTTCCTGTCTTTACCTTTCAAAATAAAAGCACAGCAAAATTTCCAAATAAAAGCCTATGACAGACTGGAAAACGCCAGTTAAACCTCTCAGCTTCACACAGCCTTTACAGTAACTTCAATCCAAATGTTCACCAGGTGAGATCTTCCCATCTCTTCCTTTCAAAATAAAAGCACAGCACAATTTCAAAATAAAAGCCTGCGATGAACCCGAAAACGCCAGTTTAACCTCTCAGCTTCACACAGCCTTTAGAGCAGGGGTGTCAAACTCAGTTCCAACACACCTGATTCAAATGATCGGGCTCGTTATCAGGCTTCTGTCTAGCTTGATGATGAGCTGATTATTTGAAACAGGTGTGTTGGAAGAAGGAAACATCTAGAACATAGAGGATAGTGGACCTCCAGGAACTGAGTTTGACACCCCTGCTTTACAGTAACTCCAATCCAAATGTTGACCAGATGAGATCTTCCTGTCTCTGCCTTTCAAAATAAAAGCACAGCACAATTTCAAAATAAAAGCCTGAGATTGGCCTGAAAACACCAGTTAAACCTCTCAGCTTCACACAGCCTTTATAGCAGGGGTGTAAAACTCAATTCCGACACACCTGATTCAAATGATCAGGCTCGTTATCAGGCTTCTGCTGAGCTTGATGATGAGCTGATTATTTGAATCAGGTGTGTTGTAAGAAGGAAACATCTAGAACACAGAGGATAGTGGACCTCCAGGAACTGAATTTGACACCCCTGCTTTTCAGTAACTCCAATCCAAATTTTGACCAGGTGAGATCTTCCTGTCTCTGCCTTTCAAAATAAAGGCACAGCACAATGTCAAAATAAAAGCCTGCAAGGTACAGGAAACGCCAGTTAAACCTCTCAGCTTCATACAGCCTTTCGAGCAGGGGTGTCAAACTCAGTTCCAACACACCTGATACAAATGATTAGGCTCGTTATCAGGCTTCTGCTGAGCTTCATGATCGGTAATCATTTGAATCAGGTGTGTTGGAAGAGGTAAACATCAAAAACATAGAGGATAGTTAACCTCCTGGAAATGAGTTTGACACCCCTGCTTTATAGTAACTCCAATTCAAATGTTGACCAGGTGAGACCTTCCTGTCTCTGCCTTTCAAAATAAAAGCACAGCACAATTTCAAAATAAAAGCCTGCGACGGACTGGAAATGCAAGTTAAACCGCTCAGCTTCACACAGCCTTTACAGTAACTCCAATTAAAATGTTGACCAGGTGAGATCTTCCTGTCTTTGCCTTTCAAAATAAAAGCAGAGCACAGTTTCAAAATAAAAGCCTGTGACGGACCAAAAAATAACCCTCTCCTGCCCAGCTCCGGACATGCACAAATCCCGAGCCCCTCCCACGATTTCCGCGTGCGGGAATTGTCTAGTATTTTATTAATCACGTTTCCGCCGTTTTTCGATTCGCTTCTCCTCCTAGGGCTTTGAGAAAATCAAAGCAAATTATATATCAAAACGTGCGGCTTCATCGGGAATAGTGTGCTATGACTTTTCTAAGACATTCGTCATTTTTTCGCAGAATTATTCGCAAAAAACTGCGAAAAAAGTCCCATAGAAAATGAATGGGGAGTGAAAAAATTCGCCTCAAAAAATCCACTTTTTTCCAAACGCCACTGCTTCGCCATACGGTCACCTAGAAACTTCATTTAACCATCAAAACGCAGTGATGTTTCTTGTCTTCGCAGGAATGTATTTTATGTCAGGCTGAGATTTATAGTGTTTCGTCAGTGAGTCCTCAAAAAAGTGAAAATTCTCAAAATCTGCTCTGGTTAGAGTGCGGCATGTCAGTTGGTAGAGTGGAGGAGAGGAGAAAAATCCGCCTGAAAATTTCACGATCGCATCGCCCTCACGACCAAACGATAAATGTTAGGAGAATGAAATTTGGTCAGATTGTAGACAATTTTCCTGGGATTCAAATGAATCCAAGTTTGAAGACCTAGCTCTTTCTGAAGGGAAATGGCAGGCAGCAGTTTAGACCAAAGTCGCACCGTTCTCCCCATAAGAACCAATGTAAACTGAAACATCTGGCTCATGGAGGGACAGTGTTTTTTAAATCGCTGTAACTCGGTCATTTCTCTCAATATTTGGAAAATAATCATATCTATGGATAGCCACAGCCTTCCTCTCGCTCACGGTCATTTTAGTTTTCAGCTCGCATTAACGGTTCGCCCACAATTAGCGCCAGAACGAGACGTTGCGCGGTGCTGCTGAGAAGCACTTTTCTGCTGTCTGTGGCAGGCACCGTTGCTATGGGGGCCCATAGCAACCGCCCTTACACACGCGCAGGCATGCTCGCACGCACACACACAGACTCATTGGTGTGCCACACCCACCTTCACACCCAATACCTCCACAGGAGCTGCATTTCAGCCTGAAAATCACTGAAACCTCTCAGCTTCACACAGCCTTGAGAGCAGGGGTGTCAAACTCAGTTCCAACACACCTGATTCAAATGATCAGGCTCGTTATCAGGCTTCTGCTGAGCTTAATGATGAGCTGATTATTTGAATCAGGTGTGTTGGAACAGGGAAACATCTAAAACATAGAGGATAGTGGACCTCGAGGAACTGAGTTTGACACCCCTGCTTTAGAGTAACTCCAATCCAAATGTTGACCAGGTGAGATCTTCATGTCTTTCCCTTTCAAAATAAAAGCACAGCACAATTTCAAAATAAAAGCCTGTGATGGGCCTGAAAACACCAGTTAAACCTCTCAGCTTCACACAGCCTTTAGAGCAGGGGTGTCAAACTCAGTTCCAACACACCTGATTCAAATGATCAGGCTCGTTATCAGGCTTCTGCTGAGCTTGATGATGAGCTGCTTATTTGAATCAGGTGTGTTGTAAGAAGGAAACATCTAGAACATAGAGGATAGTGGACCTCCAGGAACTGACTTTGACACACCTGCTTTAGAGTAACTCCAATCCAAATGTTGACCAGGTGAGATCTTCCTGTCTTTGCCTTTCAAAATAAAAGCACAGCACAATTTCAAAATAAAAGCCTTCGACGGACTGAAAGCGCCAGTTAAACCTCTCAGCTTCACACAGCCTTTTGAGTAACTCCAATCTAAATTTTGACCAGGTGACATCTTCCTGTCTCTGCCGTTCAAAATAAAAGCACAGCACAATGTCAAAATAAAAGCCTGCAAGGTACTGGAAATGCCTGTTAAACCTCTCAGCTTCACACAGCCTTTACAGTAACTTAAATCCAAATGTTCACCAGGTGAGATCTTCCCATCTCTTCCTTTCAAAATAAAAGCACAGCACAATTTCAAAATAAAAGCCTGCGATGGACGGACTGGAAAACGCCAGTTAATCCTCTCAGCTTCACACAGCCTTTACAGTAACTCCAATCCAAATTTTGACCAGGTGAGATCTTGCTGTCTCTTGCTTTCAAAATAAAAGCACGGAACAACTTCAAAATAAATGCCTGTTATGGGCTGGAAAACGCGGAAATACGCCTCTCCGGACATGCACACATCCCGAGCCCCTCCCACGATTTCCGCGAGCGGGAATTGTCTAGTATTTTATTATTATTAACGTTTCCGCCGTTTTTCGATTCGTAACTCGTCCTAGGCCTTTGAGAGCACCAAAACAAATTATATATCAAAACGTGCGGCTTCATCGGGAATAGTGTGCTATGACTTTTCTAAGATATTCGTCATTTTATCGCAGAATTATTCGCAAAAAACTGCGAAAAAAGTCCCATTGAAAATGAATGGGGAGTGAAAAAAATCGGCTGAAAAAATCCACTTTTTTCCAAACGCCACTCCGTCGCCATACGTTCACCTAGAAACGTCATTTAACCATCAAAACGCAGTGATTTTTCTTGTCTCCGCAGGAATGTAGTTTATGTCAGGCTGAGATTTACAGTTTTTCATCAGTGAGTCCTCAAAAAAGTGAAAATTCTCAAAATCTGCTCTGGTTAGAGTGCGGCATGTCAGTTGGTAGAGTGGAGGAGAGGAGAAAAATCCGCCTGAAAATTTCTCGATCGCATCGCCCTCATGACCAAACGATAAGAGATAGGAGATTGAAATTTGGTCAGATTGTAAACAGTTTTCCTGGGATTCAAATGAATCCAAGTTTGAAGACCTAGCTCTTTCTGAAGTGAAATGGCAGGCAGCAGTTTAGACCAAAGTTGCACCGTTCTCTCCATAAGAACCAATGTAAACTGGATCATCTGCCTCATGGAGGGACAGTGTTTTTTAAATCGCTGTAACTCGGTCATTTCTCACAATATTTGGAAAATAATTACATTTATGGTTTGCCACGGCCTTCCTCTCGCTCACGGTGATTTCGGTTTTCAGCTAGCATTAACGGTTAGCCCACAATTAGCGCCAGAACGAGACGTTGCGCGCTGCTGCTGAGAAGCACTTTTCTGCTGTCTGTGGCAGGCACCGTTGCTATGGGGGCCCATAGCAACCGCCCTTACACACGCGCAGGCATGCTCCCAAGCACACACACAGACTCATTGGAGTGCCACACCCACCTTCACACCCAATACCTCCACAGGAGCTGCATTTCAGCCTGAAAATCAGTTCAACCTCTCAGCTTCACACAGCCTTTAGAGCAGGGGTGTCAAACTATGTTCCAACACACCTGATTCAAATGATCAGGCTCGTTATCAGGCTTCTGCTGAGCTTAATGATGGCTAATCATTTGAATCAGGTGTGTTGTAAGAAGGAAACATCTAGAACATAGAGGATAGTGGTCCTCCAGAAACTGAGTTTGACACCCCTGCTTTACAGTAACTCCAATCCAAAGTTTGACCTGGTGAGATCTTCCTGTCTCTGCCTTTCAAAATAAAAGCACAGCACAATTTCAAAATAAAAGCCTGCGACAGGCTGGAAACGCCAGTTCAACCTCTCAGCTTCACACAGCCTTTAGAGTAACTCCAATCCAAATTTTGACCAGGTCTGATCTTCCTGTCTCTTCCTCTCAAAATAACAGCACAGCACAATTTGCCTGTTTGACTTCTCAGCTTCACACAGCCTTTAGAGTAACTCCAATCCAAATTTTGACCTGGTGAGATCTTCCTGTCGTTGCCTTTCGAAATAAAAGCACAGCACAATTTCTAAATAAAAGCCTGCGACAGGCTGGCAACGCCAGTTCAACCTCTCAGCTTCACACAGCCTTTTGAGTAACTCCAATCCAAATTTTGACCAGGTCTGATCTTCTTGTCTCTTCCTCTCAAAATAAAAGCACAGCACAATTTGCCTGTTGGAATTCTCAGCTTCACACAGCCTTTACAGTAACTCCAATCCAAATTTTGACCAGGTGAGATCTTCTTGCCTCTCGTGCGCTGCTCCGGACATGCACCCATCCCGAGCCCCTCCCACGATTTCCGCACCAGCGGGAATTGTCTAGTTAGGGGCTCGGGCTTCGACACGAGCCACTCTCCTCTCCATTGCAAAGCAATGGGAGGAGAGTGGCTCGTGGCGAAGCCACGAGCCACTATTGTTCTCCTGCTGCGTTTATTAGGGGCTCGGGCTTCGACACGAGCCACTCTCCTCTCCATTGCAAAGCAATGGGAGGAGAGTGGCTCGTGGCGAAGCCACGAGCCACTATTGTTCTCCTGTGGCGTTTATTAGGGGCTCGGGCTTCGACACGAGCCACTCTCCTCTCCATTGCAAAGCAATGGGAGGAGAGTGGCTCGTGGCGAAGCCACGAGCCACTATTGTTCTCCTGCTGCGTTTATTATATTTTATTAATCACGTTTCCGCCGTTTTTCGATTCGTAACTAGTCCTAGGCCTTTGAGAAAACCAAAACAAATTATATATCAAAACGTGCGGCTTCATCGGGAATAGTGTGCTATGACTTTTCTAAGAAATTCGTCATTTTTTCGCAGAATTATTCGCAAAAAACTGCGAAAAAAGTCCCATAGAAAATGAATGGGGAATGAAAAAAATCGACAAAAAAAATCCACTGTTTTCCAAACGCCACTGCTTCGCCATACGTTCACCTAGAAACTTCATTTAACCATCAAAACGCAGTGATTTTTCTTGTCTTCGCAGGAATGTATTTTATGTCAGGCTGAGATTTACAGTTTTTGATCAGTGAGTCCTCAAAAAAGTGAAAATTCTCAAAATCTGCTCTGGTTAGAGTGCGGCATGTCAGTTGGTAGAGTGGAGGAGAGGTGAAAAATCCGCCTGAAAATTTCCCGATCGCATCGCCCTCACGACCAAACGATAAATGTTAGGGGAATGAAATTTGGTCAGATTGTAGACAAATTTCCTGGGATTCAAATGAATCCAAGTTTGAAGACCTAGCTCTTTCTGAAGTGAAATGGCAGGCAGCAGTTTAGACCAAAGTCGCACCGTTCTCTCCATAGGAACCAATGTAAACTGAATCATCTGCCTCATGGAGGGAAAGTGTTTTTTAAATCGCTGTAACTCGGTCATTTCTCACAATATTTGGAAAATAATTACATTTATGGTTAGCCACAGCCTTCCTCTCGCTCACGGTCATTTTGGTTTTCAGCTAGCACTCACGGTTAGCCCACAGTTAGCGCCAGAACGAGACGTTGCGCGCTGCTGCTGAGAAGCACTTTTCTGCTGTCTGTGGCAGGCACCGTTGCTATGGGGGCCCATAGCAACCGCCCTTACACACGCGCAGGCATGTTCGCACGCACACACACAGACTCATTGGTGTGCCACGCCCACCTTCACACCCAATACCTCCACAGGAGCTGCATTTCAGCCTGAAAATCAGTTCAACCTCTCAGCTTCACACAGCCTTTAGAGCAGGGGTGTCAAACTCAGGTCCAACACACCTGATTCAAATGATCAGGCTCGTTATCAGGCTTCTGCTGAGTTTAATGATAGCTAATCATTTGAATCAGGTGTGTTGGAAGAGGGAAACATCTAAAACATAGAGGACAGTGGACCTCCAGGAACTGAGTTTGACACCCCTGCTTTAGAGTAACTCCAATCCAAATGTTGACCAGGTGAGATCTTCCTGTCTTTCCCTTTCAAAATAAAAGCACAGCACAATTTCAAAATAAAAGCCTGCGATGGGCCTGAAAACACCAGTTAAACCTCTCAGCTTCACACAGCCTTTAGAGCAGGGGTGTCAAACTAAGTTCCAACACACCTGATACAAATGATCAGGCTCGTTATCAGGCTTCTGCTGAGCTTTATCATAGCTAATCATTTGATTCAGGTGTGTTGTCAGAAGGAAACATCTTGAACATAGAGGATAGTGGACCTCCAGGAACTGAGTTTGACACCCCTGCTTTGGGGTAACTCCAATCCAAATTTTGACCAGGTGAGATCTTCCCATCTCTGCCTTTCAAAATAAAAGCACAGCACAATTTCAAAATAAAAGCCTGCAACGGACTGGAAACGCCAGTTAAACTTCTCAGCTTCACACAGCCTTTACAGTAACTCCAATCCAAATGTTGACCAGGTGAGATCTTCCTGTCTCTTCCTTTCAAAATAAAAGCACAGCACAATTTCAAAATAAAAGCCTGCGACGGACTGGAAACGCCAGTTAAACCTCTCAGCTTCACACAGCCTTCACAGTAACTCCAATGTAAATGTTGACCAGGTGAGATCTTCCTGTCTCTGCCTTTCAAAATAAAAGCACAGCACAATTTGCCAGTTAAACTTCTCAGTTTCACACAGCCTTTACAGTAACTCCAATCCAAATTTTGACCAGGTGAGATCTTCCTGTCTCTTCCTTTCAAAATAAAAGCACAGCACAATTTCAAAATAAAAGCCTGTGACGGACCAAAAAATAACCCTCTCCTGCCCAGCTCCGGACATGCACACATCCCGAGCCCCTCCCACGATTTCCGCGTGCGGGAATTGTCTAGTTCTCTTTTATTATTCCTCACGTTTCCGCCGTTTTTCGATTCGCTTCTCCTCCTAGGGCTTTGAGAAAATCAAAGCAAATTATATATCAAAACGTGCGGCTTCATCGGGAATAGTGTGCTATGACTTTTCTAAGACATTCGTCATTTTTTCGCAGAATTATTCGCAAAAAACTGCGAAAAAAGTCCCATAGAAAATGAATGGGGAGCGAAAAAAATCGGCTCAAAAAATCCACTATTTTCAAAACGCCACTCCTTCGCCATACGTTCACCTAGAAACTTCATTTAACCATCAAAACGCAGTGATTTTTCTTGTCTCCGCAGGAATGTAGTTTATGTCAGGCTGAGATTTACAGTTTTTGATCAGTGAGTCCTCAAAAAAGTGAAAATTCTCAAAATCTGCTCTGGTTAGAGTGCAGCATGTCAGTTGGTAGAGTGGAGGAGAGGTGAAAAATCCGCCTGAAAATTTGCCGATCGCATCGCCCTCACGACCAAACGATAAATGTCAGGGGAATGAAATTTGGTCAGATTGTAGACAAATTTCCTGGGATTTAAATGAATCCAAGTTTGAAGACCTAGCTCTTTCAGAAGTCAAATGGCAGGCAGCAGTTGAGACCAAAGTTGCACCGTTCTCTCCATAAGAACCAATGTAAACTGAATCATCTGCCTCATGGAGAGACAGTGTTTTTTAAATCGCTGTAACTCGGTCATTTCTCACAATATTTGAAAAATAATTACATTTATGGAAAGCCACGGCCTTCCTCTCGCTCACGGTCATTTTAGTTTTCAGCTAGCATTCACGGTTAGCCCACAATTAGCGCCAGAACGAGACGTTGCGCGCTGCTGCTGAGAAGCACTTTTCTGCTGTCTGTGGCAGGCACCGTTGCTATGGGGGCCCATAGCAACCGCCCTTACACACGCGCAGGCATGCTCCCACGCACACACACAGACTCATTGGTGTGCCACACCCACCTTCACACCCAATACCTCCACAGGAGCTGCATTTCAGCCTGAAAATCAGTTCAACCTCTCAGCTTCACACAGCCTTCATAGCAGGGGTGTCAAACTCAGTTCCAACACACCTGATTCAAATGATCAGGCTCGTTATCAGGCTTCTGCTGAGCTTGATGATGAGCTGATTATTTGAAACAGGTGTGTTGGAAGAGGGAAACATCTAAAACATAGAGGATAGTGGACCTCCAGGAACTGAGTTTGACACCCCTGCTTTAGAGTAACTCCAATCCAAATGTTGATCAGGTGAGATCTTCCTGTCTTTCCCTTTCAAAATAAAAGCACAGCACAATTTCAAAATAAAAGCCTGCGATGGGCCTGAAAACACCAGTTAAACCTCTCAGCTTCACACATCCTTTACAATAACTCCAATCTAAATTTTGACCAGGTGAGATCTTCTTGTCTTTGCCTTTCAAAATAAAACCACAGCACAATTGCAAAATAAAAGCCTGTGACAGACTGGAAACGCCAGTGAAACCTCTCTGCTTCACTCAGCCTTTTGAGTAACTCCAATCCAAATATTGACCAGGTGAGATCTTCCTGTCTTTGCCTTTTAAAATAAAAGCACAGCACAATTTCAAAATAAAAGCCTGTAACACACTGGAAACTCCAGTTAAACCGCTCAGCTTCACACAGCCTTCACAGTAACTCCAATTAAAATGTTGACCAGGTGAGATCTTCCTGTCTCTGCCTTTCAAAAAAAAGCACAGCACAATTTCAAAATAAAAGCCTGCAACAGACCAAAAATGCCAGTTAAACCTCTCAGCTTCACACAGCCTTTAGAGCAGGGGTGTCAAACTCAGTTCAAACACACCTGATTCAAATGATCAGGCTCGTTATCAGGCTTCTGCTGAGCTTGATGATGAGCTGATTATTTGAATCAGGTGTGTTGGAAGAGGGAAACATCTAAAACATAGAAGATAGTTGACCTCCAGGAACTGAGTTTGACACCCCTGCTTTCGAGGTAACTCCAATCCAAATGTTGACCAGGTCAGATGTTCCTGTCTTTGCCTTTCAAAATAAAACCACAGCACAATTTCAAAATAAAAGCCTGCGACGGACTGGAAACGCCAGTTAAACCTCTCAGCTTCACACAGCCTTTACAGTAAGTCCAATCCAAATTTTGACCAGGTGAGATCTTCCTGTCTGTGCCTTTCAAGATAAAGCACAGCACAATTTGCCAGTTAAACCTCGTCGCTTCACACAGCCTTTACAGTAACTCCAATCCAAATTTTAACCAGGTGAGATCTTGCTGTCTCGGCCTTTCAAAATGAAAGCACAGCACAATTGCAAAATAAAAGCCTGTGACAGACTGGAAACGCCAGTGAAACCTCTCTGCTTCACTCAGCCTTTTGAGTAACTCCAATCGAAATGTTGACCAGATGAGATCTTCCTGTCTTTGCCTTTCAAAATAAAAGCACAGCACAATTTGCCATTTAAGCATCTCAGCTTCACACAGCCTTTAGAGTAACTCCAATCCAAATTTTGACCAGGTGACATCTTCCTGTCTCTGCCTTTCAAAATAAAAGCACAGCACAATTTAAAAATCAAAGCCTGCCACGGACCGGAAAATGCTGAAATACGCCTCTCCCATGGCACTCCGGACATGCACACATCCCGAGCCCCTCCCACGATTTCCGCGTGCGGGAATTGTCTAGTTAGGGGCTCGGGCTTCGGCACGAGCCACTCTCCTCTCCATTGCAAAGCAATGGGAGGAGAGTGGCTCGTGGCGAAGCCACGAGCCACTATTGTTCTCCTGCTGCGTTTATTATTAGGGGCTCGGGGCTGCAGTATGCAGCCCGAGCCACTATTGTTCTCCTGTTGCGTTTATTATTATTTTTCACGTTTCCGCCGTTTTTCGATTCGTAACTCGTCCTAGGCCTTTGAGAAAACCAAAACAAATTATATATCAAAACGTGCGGCTTCATCGGGAATAGTGTGCTATGACTTTTCTAAGAAATTCGTCATTTTATCGCAGAATTATTCGCAAAAAACTGCGAAAAAAATCCCATAGGAAATGAATGGGGACTGAAAAAAAATGGGCTTGAAAAGTCCACTGTTTTCCAAACGCCACTGCTTCGCCATACGTTCACCTAGAAACTTCATTTAACCATCAAAACGCAGTGATTTTTCTTGTCTTCGCAGGAATATATTTTATATCAGGCTGAGATTTACAGTTTTTGATCAGTGAGTCCTCAAAAAAGTGAAAATTTTCAAAATCTGCTCTGGTTAGAGTGCGGCATGTCAGTTGGTAGAGTGGAGGAGAGGTGAAAAATTCGCCTGAAAATTTCCCGATCGCATCGCCCTCACGACCAAACCATAAATGTTAGGGGAATAAAATTTGGTCAGATTGTAGACAATTTTCCTGGGATTCAAATGAATCCAAGTTTGAAGACCTAGCTCTTTCTGAAGAGAAATGGCAGGCAGCAGTTTAGACCAAAGTCGCACCGTTCTCTCCATAGGAACCAATGTAAACTGAATCATCTGCCTCATGGAGGGACAGTGTTTTTTAAATCGCTGTAACTCGGTCATTTCTCACAATATTTGAAAAATAATTACATTTATGGAAAGCCACGGCCTTCCTCTCGCTCACGGTCATTTCGGTTTTCAGCTAGCATTCACGGTTAGCCCACAATTAGCGCCAGAACGAGACGTTGCGCGCTGCTGCTGAGAAGCACTTTTTTGCTGTCTGTGGCAGGCACCGTTGCTATGGGGGCCATAGCAACCGCCCTTACACACGCGCAGGCATGCTCCCACGCACACACACAGACTCATTGGTGTGCCACACCCACCTTCACGCCCAATACCTAAACAGAAGCTGAATTTCAGCCTGAAAATCAGTTCAAACTCTCAGCTTCACACAGCCTTTAGAGCAGGGGTGTCAAACTCAGTTCCAACACACCTGATTCAAATGATCAGGCTCGTTATCAGGCTTCTGCTGAGCTTCATGATAGCCTATCATTTGAATCAGGTGTGTTGTAAGAAGGAAACATCTAGAACACAGAGGATAGTGGACCTCCAGGAACTGAGTTTGACACCCCTGCTTTGGGGTAACTCCAATCCAAATTTTGACCAGGTGAGATTTTCCCATCTCTGCCTTTCAAAATAAAAGCACAGCACAATTTTAAAATTAAAGCCTGTGACGGACTGGAAACGCCAGTTAAACCTCTCAGCTTCACACAGCCTTTACAGTAACTCCAATCCAAATTTTGACCAGGTGAGATCTTGCTGTCTCTGCCTTTCAAAATAAAAACACAGCACAATTTGCCAGTTAAACTTCTCAGTTTCACACAGCCTTTACAGTAACTGCAATCCAAATTTTGACCAGGTGAGATCTTCCTGTCTCTCCTTCAAAATAAAAGCCTGCGACGGACTGAAAACTCCAGTTAAACCTCTCAGCTTCACACAGCCTTTAGAGTAACTCCAATCCAAATGTTGACCAGGTGAGATCTTCCGGTCTTTCCCGTTCAAAATAAAAGCACAGCACAATTTCAAAATAAAAGCCCGCGATGGGCCTGAAAACACCAGTTAAACCTCTCAGCTTCACACAGCCTTTAAAATAACTCCAATTTTGACCAGGTGAGATCTTCCTGTCTCTGCCTTTCAAAATAAAAGCACAGCACAATTTCAAAATAAAAGCCTGTGACGGACCAAAAAATACCCCTCTCCTGCCCAGGTCCGGACATACACACATCCCGAGCCCCTCCCACGATTTCCGCGTGCGGGAATTGTCTAGTATTTTATTAATCACGTTTCCGCCGTTTTTCGATTCGCTTCTCCTCCTAGGGCTTTGAGAAAATCAAAGCAAATTATATATCAAAACGTGCGGCTTCATCGGGAATAGTGTGCTATGACTTTTCTAAGACATTCGTCATTTTTTCGCAGAATTATTCGCAAAAAACTGCGAAAAAAGTCCCATAGAAAATGAATGGGGAGTGAAAAAATTCGGCTCAAAAAATCCACTTTTTTCCAAACGCCACTGCTTCGCCATACGGTCACCTAGAAACTTCATTTAACCATCAAAACGCAGTGATGTTTCTTGTCTTCGCAGGAATGTATTTTATGTCAGGCTGAGATTTATAGTTTTTCGTCAGTGAGTCCTCAAAAAGTGAAAATTCTCAAAATCTGCTCTGGTTAGAGTGCGGCATGTCAGTTGGTAGAGTGGAGGAGAGGAGAAAAATCCGCCTGAAAATTTCACGATCGCATCGCCCTCACGACCAAACGATAAATGTTAGGAGAATGAAATTTGGTCAGATTGTAGACAATTTTCCTGGGATTCAAATGAATCCAAGTTTGAAGACCTAGCTCTTTCTGAAGGGAAATGGCAGGCAGCAGTTTAGACCAAAGTCGCACCGTTCTCCCCATAAGAACCAATGTAAACTGAATCATCTGGCTCATGGAGGGACAGTGTTTTTTAAATCGCTGTAACTCGGTCATTTCTCTCAATATTTGGAAAATAATCATATCTATGGATAGCCACAGCCTTCCTCTCGCTCACGGTCATTTTAGTTTTCAGCTCGCATTAACGGTTCGCCCACAATTAGCGCCAGAACGAGACGTTGCGCGGTGCTGCTGAGAAGCACTTTTCTGCTGTCTGTGGCAGGCACCGTTGCTATGGGGGCCCATAGCAACCGCCCTTACACACGCGCAGGCATGCTCGCACGCACACACACAGACTCATTGGTGTGCCACGCCCACCTTCACACCCAATACCTCCACAGGAGCTGCATTTCAGCCTGAAAATCAGTTCAACCTCTCAGCTTCACACAGCCTTTAGAGCAGGGGTGTCAAACTCAGTTCCAACACACCTGATTCAAATGATCAGGCTCGTTATAATGCTTCTGCTGAGCTTAATGATGAGCTGATTATTTGAATCAGGTGTGTTGTCAGAAGGAAACATCTAGAACATAGAGGATAGTGGACCTCCAGGAACTGAGTTTGACACCCCTGCTATCGAGGAACTCCAATCCAAATATTGACCAGGTCAGATCTTCCTTTCTCTGTCTTTCAAAATAAAAGCACAGCACACTTTGAAAATAAAAGCCTTCCACACACCGGAAAACACCAGTTAAACCCCTCAGCTTCACACAGCCTTTACAGTAACTCCAATCCAAATGTTGACCAGGTGAGATCTTCCTGTCTTTGCCTTTCAAAATAAAAGCACAGCAAAATTTCAAAATAAAAGCCTGTGAAAGACAGTAAATGCCAGTTAAACCTCTCAGCTTCACACAGCCTTTACAGTAACTCCAATCCAAATTTTGACCAGGTGAGATCTTCCTGTCTCTGCCTTTCAAAATAAAAGCACAGCAAAATTTCAAAATAAAAGCCTGTGAAAGACTGGAAATGCCAGTTAAATATCTGAGCTTCACACCGCCTTTACAGTAACTTCAATCCAAATTTTGACCAGGTGAGATCTTCCTGTCTTTGCCTTTCAAAATAAAAGCACAGCACAATTTCAAAATAAAAGCCTGTGATGGACCAAAAAATACCCCTCTCCTGCCCAGCTCCGGACATGCACACATCCCGAGCCCCTCTCACGATTTCCGCGAGCGGGAATTGTCTAGTTATATTTTCTTCACGTTTCCGCCGTTTTTCGATTCGCTTCTTGTCCTAGGGCTTTGAGAAAACCAAAATAAATTATATATCAAAACGTGCGGCTTCATCGGGAATAGTGTGCTATGACTTTTCTAAGAAATTCGTCATTTATTCGCAGAATTATTCGCAAAAAACTGCGAAAAAAGTCCCATAGAAAATGAATGGGGAGTGAAAAAATTCGGCTCAAAAAATCCACTTTTTTCCAAACGCCACTGCTTCGCCATACGTTCACCTAGAAACTTCATTTAACCATCAAAACGCAGTGATTTTTCTTGTCTCCGCAGGAATGTATTTTATGTCAGGCTGACATTTACAGTTTTTGATCAGTGAGTCCTCAAAAAGTGAAAATTCTCAAAATCTGCTCTGGTTAGAGTGCGGCATGTCAGTTGGTAGAGTGGAGGAGAGGAGAAAAATCCGCCTGAAAATTTCAAGATCGCATCGCCCTCACAACCAAACGATAAATGTTAGGGGAATGAAATTTGGTCAGATTGTAAACAATTTTCCTGGGATTCAAATGAATCCAAGTTTGAAGACCAAGCTCTTTCTGAAGGGAAATGGCAGGCAGCAGTTTAGAGCAAAGTCGCACCGTTCTCTCCATAAGAACCAATGTAAACTGGATCATCTGCCTCATGGAGGGACAGTGTTTTTTAAATCGCTGTAACTCGGTCATTTCTCACAATATTTGGAAAATAATTACATTTATGGAAAGCCACGGCCTTCCTCTCGCTCACGGTCATTTCGGTTTTCAGCTAGCATTCACGGTTAGCCCACAATTAGCGCCAGAACGAGACGTTGCGCGCTGCTGCTGAGAAGCACTTTTCTGCTGTCTGTGGCAGGCACCGTTGCTATGGGGCCCATAGCAACCGCCCTTACACACGCGCAGGCATGGTCGCACGCACACACACAGACTCATTGGAATGCCACACCCACCTCCACACCCAATACCTCCACAGGAGCTGCATTTCAGCCTGAAAATCAGTTCAACCTCTCAGCTTCACACAGCCTTGAGAGCAGGGGTGTCAAACTCAGTTCCAACACACCTGATTCAAATGATCAGGCTCGTTATCAGGCTTCTGCTGAGCTTGATGATGAGGTGATCATTTGAATCAGGTGTGTTGGAAAAGGGAAACATCTAGAACATAGAGGATAGTGGACCTCCAGGAACTGAGTTTGACACACCTGCTTTAGAGTAACTCCAATCCAAATGTTGACCAGGTGAGATCGTCCTGTCTTTGCCTTTCAAATAAAAGCACAGCACAATTTCAAAATAAAAGCCTGCGACGGACTGGAAACGCCAGTTAAACCTCTCAGCTTCACACAGCCTTTAGAGCAGGGGTGTCAAACTCAGTTCCAACACACCTGATTCAAATGATCAGGCTCGTTATCAGGCTTCTGCTGAGCTTAATGATAGCTAATCATTTGAATCAGGTGTGTTGTAAGAAGGAAACATCTGGAACACAGAGGATAGTGGACCTCCAGGAACTGAGTTTCACACCCCTGCTTTACAGTAACTCCAATCCAAGGTCAGATCTTCCGGTCGTTGCCTTTCAAAATAAAAGCACAGCACGATTTCAAAATAAAAGCCTGCGACAGACTGGAAACGCCAGTTAAACCTCTCAGCTTCACACAGCCTTTACAGTAACTCCAATCCAAATGTTCACCAGGTCAGATCTTCCTCTCTCTGCCTTTCAAAATAAAAGCACAGCACAATTTCAAAATAAAAGCCTTCCACACACCGGAAAACACCAGTTAAACCCCTCAGCTTCACACAGCCTTTACAGTAACTCCAATCCAAATTTTGACCAGGTGTGATCTTCCTGTCACTGCCTTTCAAATAAGAGCACAGCACAATTTCAAAATAAAAGCCTGCGACAGACCGGAAAACGCCAGTTAAACCTCTCAGATTCACACAGCCTTTACTCCAATCTAAATTTTGACCAGGTGAGATCTTCCTGTCTTTGCCTTTCAAAGTAAAAGCACAGCACAATTTCAAAATAAAAGCTTGCGACAGACTGGAAAACGCCAGTTAAACCTCTCAGCTTCACACAGCCTTTAGAATAAATACGCCTTTCCAGACATGCACACATCCCGAGCCCCTCCCACGATTTCCGCGAGCGGGAATTGTCTAGTTAGGGGCTCGGGCTTCGACACGAGCCACTCTCCTCTCCATTGCAAAGCAATGGGAGGAGAGTGGCTCGTGGCGAAGCCACGAGCCACTATTGTTCTCCTGTGGCGTTTATTATTCCGTTTTATTTTTCACGTTTCCGCCGATTTTCGGTCGCTAACTCGTCCTAGGGCTTTGAGAAAACCAAAGCAAATTATACATCAAAACGTGCGGCTTCATCGGGAATAGTGTGCTATGACTTTTCTAAGAAATTCGTCATTTTTTCGCAGAATTATTTGCAAAAAACTGCGAAAAAAGTCCCATAGGAAATGAATGGGGAGTGAAAAAATCGGCTTGAAAAATCCACTTTTTTCCAAACGCCACTGCTTCGCCATACGTTCACCTAGAAACTTCATTTAACCATCAAAATGCAGTGGTTTTTCTTGTCTTCGTAGGAATGTATTTTATGTCAGGCTGAGATTTATAGTTTTTCATCAGTGAGTCCTCAAAAAAGTGAAAATTTTCAAAATCTGCTCTGTTTAGAGTGCGGCATGTCAGTTGGTAGAGTGGAGGAGAGGTGAAAAATTCGCCTGAAAATTTCCCGATCGCATCGCCCTCACGACCAAACCATAAATGTTAGGGGAATGAAATTTGGTCAGATTGTAGACAATTTTCCTGGGATTCAAATGAATCCAAGCTTGAAGACCCAGCTCTTTCTGAAGTGAAATGGCAGGCAGCAGTTTAGACCAAAGTCGCACCGTTCTCCCCATAAGAACCAATGTAAACTGAAACATCTGGCTCATGGAGGGACAGTGTTTTTTAAATCGCTGTAACTCGGTCATTTCTCTCAATATTTGGAAAATAATCATATCTATGGATAGCCACAGCCTTCCTCTCGCTCACGGTCATTTTAGTTTTCAGCTCGCATTAACGGTTCGCCCACAATTAGCGCCAGAACGAGACGTTGCGCGGTGCTGCTGAGAAGCACTTTTCTGCTGTCTGTGGCAGGCACCGTTGCTATGGGGGCCCATAGCAACCGCCCTTACACACGCGCAGGCATGCTCGCACGCACACACACAGACTCATTGGTGTGCCACACCCACCTTCACACCCAATACCTCCACAGGAGCTGCATTTCAGCCTGAAAATCACTGAAACCTCTCAGCTTCACACAGCCTTGAGAGCAGGGGTGTCAAACTCAGTTCCAACACACCTGATTCAAATGATCAGGCTCGTTATCAGGCTTCTGCTGAGCTTAATGATGAGCTGATTATTTGAATCAGGTGTGTTGGAACAGGGAAACATCTAAAACATAGAGGATAGTGGACCTCGAGGAACTGAGTTTGACACCCCTGCTTTAGAGTAACTCCAATCCAAATGTTGACCAGGTGAGATCTTCATGTCTTTCCCTTTCAAAATAAAAGCACAGCACAATTTCAAAATAAAAGCCTGTGATGGGCCTGAAAACACCAGTTAAACCTCTCAGCTTCACACAGCCTTTAGAGCAGGGGTGTCAAACTCAGTTCCAACACACCTGATTCAAATGATCAGGCTCGTTATCAGGCTTCTGCTGAGCTTGATGATGAGCTGCTTATTTGAATCAGGTGTGTTGTAAGAAGGAAACATCTAGAACATAGAGGATAGTGGACCTCCAGGAACTGACTTTGACACACCTGCTTTAGAGTAACTCCAATCCAAATGTTGACCAGGTGAGATCTTCCTGTCTTTGCCTTTCAAAATAAAAGCACAGCACAATTTCAAAATAAAAGCCTTCGACGGACTGAAAGCGCCAGTTAAACCTCTCAGCTTCACACAGCCTTTTGAGTAACTCCAATCTAAATTTTGACCAGGTGACATCTTCCTGTCTCTGCCGTTCAAAATAAAAGCACAGCACAATGTCAAAATAAAAGCCTGCAAGGTACTGGAAATGCCTGTTAAACCTCTCAGCTTCACACAGCCTTTACAGTAACTTAAATCCAAATGTTCACCAGGTGAGATCTTCCCATCTCTTCCTTTCAAAATAAAAGCACAGCACAATTTCAAAATAAAAGCCTGCGATGGACGGACTGGAAAACGCCAGTTAATCCTCTCAGCTTCACACAGCCTTTACAGTAACTCCAATCCAAATTTTGACCAGGTGAGATCTTGCTGTCTCTTGCTTTCAAAATAAAAGCACGGAACAACTTCAAAATAAATGCCTGTTATGGGCTGGAAAACGCGGAAATACGCCTCTCCGGACATGCACACATCCCGAGCCCCTCCCACGATTTCCGCGAGCGGGAATTGTCTAGTATTTTATTATTATTAACGTTTCCGCCGTTTTTCGATTCGTAACTCGTCCTAGGCCTTTGAGAGCACCAAAACAAATTATATATCAAAACGTGCGGCTTCATCGGGAATAGTGTGCTATGACTTTTCTAAGATATTCGTCATTTTATCGCAGAATTATTCGCAAAAAACTGCGAAAAAAGTCCCATTGAAAATGAATGGGGAGTGAAAAAAATCGGCTGAAAAAATCCACTTTTTTCCAAACGCCACTCCGTCGCCATACGTTCACCTAGAAACGTCATTTAACCATCAAAACGCAGTGATTTTTCTTGTCTCCGCAGGAATGTAGTTTATGTCAGGCTGAGATTTACAGTTTTTCATCAGTGAGTCCTCAAAAAAGTGAAAATTCTCAAAATCTGCTCTGGTTAGAGTGCGGCATGTCAGTTGGTAGAGTGGAGGAGAGGAGAAAAATCCGCCTGAAAATTTCTCGATCGCATCGCCCTCATGACCAAACGATAAGAGATAGGAGATTGAAATTTGGTCAGATTGTAAACAGTTTTCCTGGGATTCAAATGAATCCAAGTTTGAAGACCTAGCTCTTTCTGAAGTGAAATGGCAGGCAGCAGTTTAGACCAAAGTTGCACCGTTCTCTCCATAAGAACCAATGTAAACTGGATCATCTGCCTCATGGAGGGACAGTGTTTTTTAAATCGCTGTAACTCGGTCATTTCTCACAATATTTGGAAAATAATTACATTTATGGTTTGCCACGGCCTTCCTCTCGCTCACGGTGATTTCGGTTTTCAGCTAGCATTAACGGTTAGCCCACAATTAGCGCCAGAACGAGACGTTGCGCGCTGCTGCTGAGAAGCACTTTTCTGCTGTCTGTGGCAGGCACCGTTGCTATGGGGGCCCATAGCAACCGCCCTTACACACGCGCAGGCATGCTCCCAAGCACACACACAGACTCATTGGAGTGCCACACCCACCTTCACACCCAATACCTCCACAGGAGCTGCATTTCAGCCTGAAAATCAGTTCAACCTCTCAGCTTCACACAGCCTTTAGAGCAGGGGTGTCAAACTATGTTCCAACACACCTGATTCAAATGATCAGGCTCGTTATCAGGCTTCTGCTGAGCTTAATGATGGCTAATCATTTGAATCAGGTGTGTTGTAAGAAGGAAACATCTAGAACATAGAGGATAGTGGTCCTCCAGAAACTGAGTTTGACACCCCTGCTTTACAGTAACTCCAATCCAAAGTTTGACCTGGTGAGATCTTCCTGTCTCTGCCTTTCAAAATAAAAGCACAGCACAATTTCAAAATAAAAGCCTGCGACAGGCTGGAAACGCCAGTTCAACCTCTCAGCTTCACACAGCCTTTAGAGTAACTCCAATCCAAATTTTGACCAGGTCTGATCTTCCTGTCTCTTCCTCTCAAAATAACAGCACAGCACAATTTGCCTGTTTGACTTCTCAGCTTCACACAGCCTTTAGAGTAACTCCAATCCAAATTTTGACCTGGTGAGATCTTCCTGTCGTTGCCTTTCGAAATAAAAGCACAGCACAATTTCTAAATAAAAGCCTGCGACAGGCTGGCAACGCCAGTTCAACCTCTCAGCTTCACACAGCCTTTTGAGTAACTCCAATCCAAATTTTGACCAGGTCTGATCTTCTTGTCTCTTCCTCTCAAAATAAAAGCACAGCACAATTTGCCTGTTGGAATTCTCAGCTTCACACAGCCTTTACAGTAACTCCAATCCAAATTTTGACCAGGTGAGATCTTCTTGCCTCTCGTGCGCTGCTCCGGACATGCACCCATCCCGAGCCCCTCCCACGATTTCCGCACCAGCGGGAATTGTCTAGTTAGGGGCTCGGGCTTCGACACGAGCCACTCTCCTCTCCATTGCAAAGCAATGGGAGGAGAGTGGCTCGTGGCGAAGCCACGAGCCACTATTGTTCTCCTGCTGCGTTTATTAGGGGCTCGGGCTTCGACACGAGCCACTCTCCTCTCCATTGCAAAGCAATGGGAGGAGAGTGGCTCGTGGCGAAGCCACGAGCCACTATTGTTCTCCTGTGGCGTTTATTAGGGGCTCGGGCTTCGACACGAGCCACTCTCCTCTCCATTGCAAAGCAATGGGAGGAGAGTGGCTCGTGGCGAAGCCACGAGCCACTATTGTTCTCCTGCTGCGTTTATTATATTTTATTAATCACGTTTCCGCCGTTTTTCGATTCGTAACTAGTCCTAGGCCTTTGAGAAAACCAAAACAAATTATATATCAAACGTGCGGCTTCATCGGGAATAGTGTGCTATGACTTTTCTAAGAAATTCGTCATTTTTTCGCAGAATTATTCGCAAAAAACTGCGAAAAAAGTCCCATAGAAAATGAATGGGGAATGAAAAAAATCGACAAAAAAAATCCACTGTTTTCCAAACGCCACTGCTTCGCCATACGTTCACCTAGAAACTTCATTTAACCATCAAAACGCAGTGATTTTTCTTGTCTTCGCAGGAATGTATTTTATGTCAGGCTGAGATTTACAGTTTTTCATCAGTGAGTCCTCAAAAAAGTGAAAATTCTCAAAATCTGCTCTGGTTAGAGTGCGTGATGTCAGTTGGTAGAGTGGAGGAGAGGAGAAAAATCCGCCTGAAAATTTCACGATCGCATCGCCCTCACGACCAAACGATAAATGTTAGGGGAATGAAATTTGGTCAGATTGTAGACAAATTTCCTGGGATTCAAATGAATCCAAGTTTGAAGACCTAGCTCTTTCTGAAGTGAAATGGCAGGCAGCAGTTTAGACCAAAGTCGCACCGTTCTCTCCATAGGAACCAATGTAAACTGAATCATCTGCCTCATGGAGGGAAAGTGTTTTTTAAATCGCTGTAACTCGGTCATTTCTCACAATATTTGGAAAATAATTACATTTATGGTTAGCCACAGCCTTCCTCTCGCTCACGGTCATTTTGGTTTTCAGCTAGCACTCACGGTTAGCCCACAGTTAGCGCCAGAACGAGACGTTGCGCGCTGCTGCTGAGAAGCACTTTTCTGCTGTCTGTGGCAGGCACCGTTGCTATGGGGGCCCATAGCAACCGCCCTTACACACGCGCAGGCATGTTCGCACGCACACACACAGACTCATTGGTGTGCCACGCCCACCTTCACACCCAATACCTCCACAGGAGCTGCATTTCAGCCTGAAAATCAGTTCAACCTCTCAGCTTCACACAGCCTTTAGAGCAGGGGTGTCAAACTCAGGTCCAACACACCTGATTCAAATGATCAGGCTCGTTATCAGGCTTCTGCTGAGTTTAATGATAGCTAATCATTTGAATCAGGTGTGTTGGAAGAGGGAAACATCTAAAACATAGAGGACAGTGGACCTCCAGGAACTGAGTTTGACACCCCTGCTTTAGAGTAACTCCAATCCAAATGTTGACCAGGTGAGATCTTCCTGTCTTTCCCTTTCAAAATAAAAGCACAGCACAATTTCAAAATAAAAGCCTGCGATGGGCCTGAAACACCAGTTAAACCTCTCAGCTTCACACAGCCTTTAGAGCAGGGGTGTCAAACTAAGTTCCAACACACCTGATACAAATGATCAGGCTCGTTATCAGGCTTCTGCTGAGCTTTATCATAGCTAATCATTTGATTCAGGTGTGTTGTCAGAAGGAAACATCTTGAACATAGAGGATAGTGGACCTCCAGGAACTGAGTTTGACACCCCTGCTTTGGGGTAACTCCAATCCAAATTTTGACCAGGTGAGATCTTCCCATCTCTGCCTTTCAAAATAAAAGCACAGCACAATTTCAAAATAAAAGCCTGCAACGGACTGGAAACGCCAGTTAAACTTCTCAGCTTCACACAGCCTTTACAGTAACTCCAATCCAAATGTTGACCAGGTGAGATCTTCCTGTCTCTTCCTTTCAAAATAAAAGCACAGCACAATTTCAAAATAAAAGCCTGCGACGGACTGGAAACGCCCAGTTAAACCTCTCAGCTTCACACAGCCTTCACAGTAACTCCAATGTAAATGTTGACCAGGTGAGATCTTCCTGTCTCTGCCTTTCAAAATAAAAGCACAGCACAATTTGCCAGTTAAACTTCTCAGTTTCACACAGCCTTTACAGTAACTCCAATCCAAATTTTGACCAGGTGAGATCTTCCTGTCTCTTCCTTTCAAAATAAAAGCACAGCACAATTTCAAAATAAAAGCCTGTGACGGACCAAAAAATAACCCTCTCCTGCCCAGCTCCGGACATGCACACATCCCGAGCCCTCCCACGATTTCCGCGTGCGGGAATTGTCTAGTTCTCTTTTATTATTCCTCACGTTTCCGCCGTTTTTTCGATTCGCTTCTCCTCCTAGGGCTTTGAGAAAATCAAAGCAAATTATATATCAAAACGTGCGGCTTCATCGGGAATAGTGTGCTATGACTTTTCTAAGACATTCGTCATTTTTTCGCAGAATTATTCGCAAAAAACTGCGAAAAAAGTCCCATAGAAAATGAATGGGGAGCGAAAAAAATCGGCTCAAAAAATCCACTATTTTCAAACGCCACTCCTTCGCCATACGTTCACCTAGAAACTTCATTTAACCATCAAAACGCAGTGATTTTTCTTGTCTCCGCAGGAATGTAGTTTATGTCAGGCTGAGATTTACAGTTTTTGATCAGTGAGTCCTCAAAAAAGTGAAAATTCTCAAAATCTGCTCTGGTTAGAGTGCAGCATGTCAGTTGGTAGAGTGGAGGAGAGGTGAAAAATCCGCCTGAAAATTTGCCGATCGCATCGCCCTCACGACCAAACGATAAATGTCAGGGGGAATGAAATTTGGTCAGATTGTAGACAAATTTCCTGGGATTTAAATGAATCCAAGTTTGAAGACCTAGCTCTTTCAGAAGTCAAATGGCAGGCAGCAGTTGAGACCAAAGTTGCACCGTTCTCTCCATAAGAACCAATGTAAACTGAATCATCTGCCTCATGGAGAGACAGTGTTTTTTAAATCGCTGTAACTCGGTCATTTCTCACAATATTTGAAAAATAATTACATTTATGGAAAGCCACGGCCTTCCTCTCGCTCACGGTCATTTTAGTTTTCAGCTAGCATTCACGGTTAGCCCACAATTAGCGCCAGAACGAGACGTTGCGCGCTGCTGCTGAGAAGCACTTTTCTGCTGTCTGTGGCAGGCACCGTTGCTATGGGGGCCCATAGCAACCGCCCTTACACACGCGCAGGCATGCTCCCACGCACACACACAGACTCATTGGTGTGCCACACCCACCTTCACACCCAATACCTCCACAGGAGCTGCATTTCAGCCTGAAAATCAGTTCAACCTCTCAGCTTCACACAGCCTTCATAGCAGGGGTGTCAAACTCAGTTCCAACACACCTGATTCAAATGATCAGGCTCGTTATCAGGCTTCTGCTGAGCTTGATGATGAGCTGATTATTTGAAACAGGTGTGTTGGAAGAGGGAAACATCTAAAACATAGAGGATAGTGGACCTCCAGGAACTGAGTTTGACACCCCTGCTTTAGAGTAACTCCAATCCAAATGTTGATCAGGTGAGATCTTCCTGTCTTTCCCTTTCAAAATAAAAGCACAGCACAATTTCAAAATAAAGCCTGCGATGGGCCTGAAAACACCAGTTAAACCTCTCAGCTTCACACATCCTTTACAATAACTCCAATCTAAATTTTGACCAGGTGAGATCTTCTTGTCTTTGCCTTTCAAAATAAAACCACAGCACAATTGCAAAATAAAAGCCTGTGACAGACTGGAAACGCCAGTGAAACCTCTCTGCTTCACTCAGCCTTTTGAGTAACTCCAATCCAAATATTGACCAGGTGAGATCTTCCTGTCTTTGCCTTTTAAAATAAAAGCACAGCACAATTTCAAAATAAAAGCCTGTAACACACTGGAAACTCCAGTTAAACCGCTCAGCTTCACACAGCCTTCACAGTAACTCCAATTAAAATGTTGACCAGGTGAGATCTTCCTGTCTCTGCCTTTCAAAAAAAAGCACAGCACAATTTCAAAATAAAAGCCTGCAACAGACCAAAAAATGCCAGTTAAACCTCTCAGCTTCACACAGCCTTTAGAGCAGGGGTGTCAAACTCAGTTCAAACACACCTGATTCAAATGATCAGGCTCGTTATCAGGCTTCTGCTGAGCTTGATGATGAGCTGATTATTTGAATCAGGTGTGTTGGAAGAGGGAAACATCTAAAACATAGAAGATAGTTGACCTCCAGGAACTGAGTTTGACACCCCTGCTTTCGAGGTAACTCCAATCCAAATGTTGACCAGGTCAGATGTTCCTGTCTTTGCCTTTCAAAATAAAACCACAGCACAATTTCAAAATAAAAGCCTGCGACGGACTGGAAACGCCAGTTAAACCTCTCAGCTTCACACAGCCTTTACAGTAAGTCCAATCCAAATTTTGACCAGGTGAGATCTTCCTGTCTGTGCCTTTCAAGATAAAGCACAGCACAATTTGCCAGTTAAACCTCGTCGCTTCACACAGCCTTTACAGTAACTCCAATCCAAATTTTAACCAGGTGAGATCTTGCTGTCTCGGCCTTTCAAAATGAAAGCACAGCACAATTGCAAAATAAAAGCCTGTGACAGACTGGAAACGCCAGTGAAACCTCTCTGCTTCACTCAGCCTTTTGAGTAACTCCAATCGAAATGTTGACCAGATGAGATCTTCCTGTCTTTGCCTTTCAAAATAAAAGCACAGCACAATTTGCCATTTAAGCATCTCAGCTTCACACAGCCTTTAGAGTAACTCCAATCCAAATTTTGACCAGGTGACATCTTCCTGTCTCTGCCTTTCAAAATAAAAGCACAGCACAATTTAAAAATCAAAGCCTGCCACGGACCGGAAAATGCTGAAATACGCCTCTCCCATGGCACTCCGGACATGCACACATCCCGAGCCCCTCCCACGATTTCCGCGTGCGGGAATTGTCTAGTTAGGGGCTCGGGCTTCGGCACGAGCCACTCTCCTCTCCATTGCAAAGCAATGGGAGGAGAGTGGCTCGTGGCGAAGCCACGAGCCACTATTGTTCTCCTGCTGCGTTTATTATATTTTATTAATCACGTTTCCGCCGTTTTTCGATTCGCTTCTCCTCCTAGGGCTTTGAGAAAATCAAAGCAAATTATATATCAAAACGTGCGGCTTCATCGGGAATAGTGTGCTATGACTTTTCTAAGACATTCGTCATTTTTTCGCAGAATTATTCGCAAAAAACTGCGAAAAAAGTCCCATAGAAAATGAATGGGGAGTGAAAAAATTCGGCTCAAAAAATCCACTTTTTTCCAAACGCCACTGCTTCGCCATACGGTCACCTAGAAACTTCATTTAACCATCAAAACGCAGTGATGTTTCTTGTCTTCGCAGGAATGTATTTTATGTCAGGCTGAGATTTATAGTTTTTCGTCAGTGAGTCCTCAAAAAAGTGAAAATTCTCAAAATCTGCTCTGGTTAGAGTGCGGCATGTCAGTTGGTAGAGTGGAGGAGAGGAGAAAAATCCGCCTGAAAATTTCACGATCGCATCGCCCTCACGACCAAACGATAAATGTTAGGAGAATGAAATTTGGTCAGATTGTAGACAATTTTCCTGGGATTCAAATGAATCCAAGTTTGAAGACCTAGCTCTTTCTGAAGGGAAATGGCAGGCAGCAGTTTAGACCAAAGTCGCACCGTTCTCCCCATAAGAACCAATGTAAACTGAATCATCTGGCTCATGGAGGGACAGTGTTTTTTAAATCGCTGTAACTCGGTCATTTCTCTCAATATTTGGAAAATAATCATATCTATGGATAGCCACAGCCTTCCTCTCGCTCACGGTCATTTTAGTTTTCAGCTCGCATTAACGGTTCGCCCACAATTAGCGCCAGAACGAGACGTTGCGCGGTGCTGCTGAGAAGCACTTTTCTGCTGTCTGTGGCAGGCACCGTTGCTATGGGGGCCCATAGCAACCGCCCTTACACACGCGCAGGCATGCTCGCACGCACACACACAGACTCATTGGTGTGCCACGCCCACCTTCACACCCAATACCTCCACAGGAGCTGCATTTCAGCCTGAAAATCAGTTCAACCTCTCAGCTTCACACAGCCTTTAGAGCAGGGGTGTCAAACTCAGTTCCAACACACCTGATTCAAATGATCAGGCTCGTTATAATGCTTCTGCTGAGCTTAATGATGAGCTGATTATTTGAATCAGGTGTGTTGTCAGAAGGAAACATCTAGAACATAGAGGATAGTGGACCTCCAGGAACTGAGTTTGACACCCCTGCTATCGAGGAACTCCAATCCAAATATTGACCAGGTCAGATCTTCCTTTCTCTGTCTTTCAAAATAAAAGCACAGCACACTTTGAAAATAAAAGCCTTCCACACACCGGAAAACACCAGTTAAACCCCTCAGCTTCACACAGCCTTTACAGTAACTCCAATCCAAATGTTGACCAGGTGAGATCTTCCTGTCTTTGCCTTTCAAAATAAAAGCACAGCAAAATTTCAAAATAAAAGCCTGTGAAAGACAGTAAATGCCAGTTAAACCTCTCAGCTTCACACAGCCTTTACAGTAACTCCAATCCAATTTTGACCAGGTGAGATCTTCCTGTCTCTGCCTTTCAAAATAAAAGCACAGCAAAATTTCAAAATAAAAGCCTGTGAAAGACTGGAAATGCCAGTTAAATATCTGAGCTTCACACCGCCTTTACAGTAACTTCAATCCAAATTTTGACCAGGTGAGATCTTCCTGTCTTTGCCTTTCAAAATAAAAGCACAGCACAATTTCAAAATAAAAGCCTGTGATGGACCAAAAAATACCCCTCTCCTGCCCAGCTCCGGACATGCACACATCCCGAGCCCCTCTCACGATTTCCGCGAGCGGGAATTGTCTAGTTATATTTTCTTCACGTTCCGCCGTTTTTCGATTCGCTTCTTGTCCTAGGGCTTTGAGAAAACCAAAATAAATTATATATCAAAACGTGCGGCTTCATCGGGAATAGTGTGCTATGACTTTTCTAAGAAATTCGTCATTTATTCGCAGAATTATTCGCAAAAAACTGCGAAAAAGTCCCATAGAAAATGAATGGGGAGTGAAAAAATTCGGCTCAAAAAATCCACTTTTTTCCAAACGCCACTGCTTCGCCATACGTTCACCTAGAAACTTCATTTAACCATCAAAACGCAGTGATTTTTCTTGTCTCCGCAGGAATGTATTTTATGTCAGGCTGACATTTACAGTTTTTGATCAGTGAGTCCTCAAAAAAGTGAAAATTCTCAAAATCTGCTCTGGTTAGAGTGCGGCATGTCAGTTGGTAGAGTGGAGGAGAGGAGAAAAATCCGCCTGAAAATTTCAAGATCGCATCGCCCTCACAACCAAACGATAAATGTTAGGGGAATGAAATTTGGTCAGATTGTAAACAATTTTCCTGGGATTCAAATGAATCCAAGTTTGAAGACCAAGCTCTTTCTGAAGGGAAATGGCAGGCAGCAGTTTAGAGCAAAGTCGCACCGTTCTCTCCATAAGAACCAATGTAAACTGGATCATCTGCCTCATGGAGGGACAGTGTTTTTTAAATCGCTGTAACTCGGTCATTTCTCACAATATTTGGAAATAATTACATTTATGGAAAGCCACGGCCTTCCTCTCGCTCACGGTCATTTCGGTTTTCAGCTAGCATTCACGGTTAGCCCACAATTAGCGCCAGAACGAGACGTTGCGCGCTGCTGCTGAGAAGCACTTTTCTGCTGTCTGTGGCAGGCACCGTTGCTATGGGGCCCATAGCAACCGCCCTTACACACGCGCAGGCATGGTCGCACGCACACACACAGACTCATTGGAATGCCACACCCACCTCCACACCCAATACCTCCACAGGAGCTGCATTTCAGCCTGAAAATCAGTTCAACCTCTCAGCTTCACACAGCCTTGAGAGCAGGGGTGTCAAACTCAGTTCCAACACACCTGATTCAAATGATCAGGCTCGTTATCAGGCTTCTGCTGAGCTTGATGATGAGGTGATCATTTGAATCAGGTGTGTTGGAAAAGGGAAACATCTAGAACATAGAGGATAGTGGACCTCCAGGAACTGAGTTTGACACACCTGCTTTAGAGTAACTCCAATCCAAATGTTGACCAGGTGAGATCGTCCTGTCTTTGCCTTTCAAAATAAAAGCACAGCACAATTTCAAAATAAAAGCCTGCGACGGACTGGAAACGCCAGTTAAACCTCTCAGCTTCACACAGCCTTTAGAGCAGGGGTGTCAAACTCAGTTCCAACACACCTGATTCAAATGATCAGGCTCGTTATCAGGCTTCTGCTGAGCTTAATGATAGCTAATCATTTGAATCAGGTGTGTTGTAAGAAGGAAACATCTGGAACACAGAGGATAGTGGACCTCCAGGAACTGAGTTTCACACCCCTGCTTTACAGTAACTCCAATCCAAGGTCAGATCTTCCGGTCGTTGCCTTTCAAAATAAAAGCACAGCACGATTTCAAAATAAAAGCCTGCGACAGACTGGAAACGCCAGTTAAACCTCTCAGCTTCACACAGCCTTTACAGTAACTCCAATCCAAATGTTCACCAGGTCAGATCTTCCTCTCTCTGCCTTTCAAAATAAAAGCACAGCACAATTTCAAAATAAAAGCCTTCCACACACCGGAAAACACCAGTTAAACCCCTCAGCTTCACACAGCCTTTACAGTAACTCCAATCCAAATTTTGACCAGGTGTGATCTTCCTGTCACTGCCTTTCAAAATAAGAGCACAGCACAATTTCAAAATAAAAGCCTGCGACAGACCGGAAAACGCCAGTTAAACCTCTCAGATTCACACAGCCTTTACTCCAATCTAAATTTTGACCAGGTGAGATCTTCCTGTCTTTGCCTTTCAAAGTAAAAGCACAGCACAATTTCAAAATAAAAGCTTGCGACAGACTGGAAAACGCCAGTTAAACCTCTCAGCTTCACACAGCCTTTAGAATAAATACGCCTTTCCAGACATGCACACATCCCGAGCCCCTCCCACGATTTCCGCGAGCGGGAATTGTCTAGTTAGGGGCTCGGGCTTCGACACGAGCCACTCTCCTCTCCATTGCAAAGCAATGGGAGGAGAGTGGCTCGTGGCGAAGCCACGAGCCACTATTGTTCTCCTGTGGCGTTTATTATTCCGTTTTATTTTTCACGTTTCCGCCGATTTTCGGTCGCTAACTCGTCCTAGGGCTTTGAGAAAACCAAAGCAAATTATACATCAAAACGTGCGGCTTCATCGGGAATAGTGTGCTATGACTTTTCTAAGAAATTCGTCATTTTTTCGCAGAATTATTTGCAAAAAACTGCGAAAAAAGTCCCATAGGAAATGAATGGGGAGTGAAAAAAATCGGCTTGAAAAATCCACTTTTTTCCAAACGCCACTGCTTCGCCATACGTTCACCTAGAAACTTCATTTAACCATCAAAATGCAGTGGTTTTTCTTGTCTTCGTAGGAATGTATTTTATGTCAGGCTGAGATTTATAGTTTTTCATCAGTGAGTCCTCAAAAAAGTGAAAATTTTCAAAATCTGCTCTGTTTAGAGTGCGGCATGTCAGTTGGTAGAGTGGAGGAGAGGTGAAAAATTCGCCTGAAAATTTCCCGATCGCATCGCCCTCACGACCAAACCATAAATGTTAGGGGAATGAAATTTGGTCAGATTGTAGACAATTTTCCTGGGATTCAAATGAATCCAAGCTTGAAGACCCAGCTCTTTCTGAAGTGAAATGGCAGGCAGCAGTTTAGACCAAAGTCGCACCGTTCTCTCCATAGGAACCAATGTAAACTGAATCATCTGCCTCATGGAGGGACAGTGTTTTTTAAATCGCTGTAACTGGGTCATTTCTCACAATATTTGGAAAATAATCATATGTGTGGATAGCCACGGCCTTCCTCTCGCTCACGGTCATTTGACTTTTCAGCTAGCATTCACGGTTAGCCCACAATTAGCGCCAGAACGAGACGTTGCGCGCTGCTGCTGAGAAGCACTTTTCTGCTGTCTGTGGCAGGCACCGTTGCTATGGGGCCCATAGCAACCGCCCTTACACACGCGCAGACATGCTCCCACGCACACACACAGACTCATTGGTGTGCCACACCCACCTTCACACCCAATACCTCCACAGGAGCTGCATTTCAGCCTGAAAATCAGTTCAAACTCTCAGCTTCACACAGCCTTTGGAGCAGGGGTGTCAAACTATGTTCCAACACACCTGATTCAAATGATCAGGCTCGTTATCAGGCTTCTGCTGAGCGTGATGATGAGCTGATCATTTGAATCAGGTGTGTTGGAAGAGGGAAACATCTAGAACATAGAGGATAGTTGACCTCCAGGAACTGAGTTTGACACCCCTGCTTTAGAGTAACTCCAATCCAAATGTTTACCAGGTGAGATATTCCTGTCTTTCCCTTTCAAAATAAAAGCACAGCACAATTTCAAAATAAAAGCCTGCGATGAGCCTGAAAACACCAGTTAAACCGCTCAGCTTCACACAGCCTGTACAGTAATTCCAATCCAAATTGTTAGCAGGTGAGATCTTCCTGTCTCTGCATTTCAAAATAAAAGCACAGCACAATTTGCCCGTTAAACTTCTCAGTTTCACACAGCCTTTAGAGTAACTCCAATCCAAATTTTGACCAGGTGAGATCTTCCTGTCTCTTCCTTTGAAAATAAAAGCACAACACAATTTCAAAATAAAGCCTGTGACGGACCAAAAAATACCCCTCTCCTGCCCAGCTCCGGACATGCACACATCCCGAGCCCCTCCCACGATTTCCGCGTGCGGGAATTGTCTAGTTAGGGGCTCGGGCTTCGACACGAGCCACTCTCCTCTCCATTGCAAAGCAATGGGAGGAGAGTGGCTCGTGGCGAAGCCACGAGCCACTATTGTTCTCCTGCTGCGTTTATTATATTTTTTCTTCACGTTTCCGCCGTTTTTCGGTCGCTAACTAGTCCTAGGGCTTTGAGAAAACCAAAATAAATTATATATCAAAACGTGCGGCTTCATCGGGAATAGTGTGCTATGACTTTTCTAAGAAGTTCGTCATTTTATCGCAGAATTATTCGCAAAAAACTGCGAAAAAAGTCCCATTGAAAATGAATGGGGAGTGAAAAAAATCGGCTCAAAAAATCCACTTTTTTCCAAACGCCACTGCGTCGCCATACGTTCACCTAGAAACTTCATTTAACCATCAAAACGCAGTGATTTTTCTTGTCTCCGCAGGAATGTAGTTTATGTCAGGCTGACATTTACAGCTTTTGATCAGTGAGTCCTCAAAAAAGTGAAAATTCTCAAAATCTGCTCTGGTTAGAGTGCGGCATGTCAGTTGGTAGAGTGGAGGAGAGGAGAGAAATCCGCCTGAAAATTTCCCGATCGCATCGCCCTCACGACCAAACCATAAAAGTTAGGGGAATGAAATTTGGTCAGATTGTAAACAATTTTCCTGGGATTCAAATGAATCCAAGTTTGAAGACCTACCTCTTTCTGAAGTGAAATGGCAGGCAGCAGTTTAGACCAAAGTCGCACCGTTCTCTCCATAAGAACCAATGTAAACTGAATCATCTGCCTCATGGAGGGAAGGTGTTTTTTAAATCGCTGTAACTCGGTCATTTCTCACAATATTTGGAAAATAATTACATTCATGGAAAGCCACAGCCCTCCTCTCGCTCACGGTCATTTCGGTTTTCAGCTAGCATTCACGGTTAGCCCACAATTAGCGCCAGAATGAGACGTTGCGCGCTGCTGCTGAGAAGCACTTTTCTGCTGTCTGTGGCAGGCACCGTTGCTATGGGGGCCCATAGCAACCGCCCTTACACACGCGCAGGTACGCTCCCACGCACACACACAGACTCATTGGTGTGCCACACCCACCTTCACACCCAATACCTCCACAGGAGCTGCATTTCAGCCTGAAAATCAGTTCAACCTCTCAGCTTCACACAGCCTTGAGAGCAGGGGTGTCAAACTCAGTTCCAACACACCTGATTCAAATGATCAGGCTCGTTATCAGGCTTCTGCTGAGCTTGATGATGAGCTGATTATTTGAATCAGGTGTGTTGTAAGAAGGAAACATCTAGAACATAGAGGATAGTTGACCTCCAGGAACTCAGTTTGACACCCCAGCTTTAGAGTAACTCCAATCCAAATTTTGACCAGGTGAGATCTTCCTGTCTCTGCCTTTCACAATAAAAGCACAGCACAATTTCAAAATAAAAGCCTGTGTGTTGGACTAGAAACGCCAATTGAACCTCTCAGCTTCACACAGCCTTTACAGTAACTCCAATCCAAATTTTGACCAGGTGAGATCTTATTGCCTCTCGTGCGCTGCTCCGGACATGCACCCATCCCGAGCCCCTCCCACGATTTCCGCGAGCGGGAATTGTCTAGTTAGGGGCTCGGGCTTCGGCACGAGCCACTCTCCTCTCCATTGCAAAGCAATGGGAGGAGAGTGGCTCGTGGCGAAGCCACGAGCCACTATTGTTCTCCTGCTGCGTTTATTATTAGGGGCTCGGGCTTCGACACGAGCCACTCTCCTCTCCATTGCAAAGCAATGGGAGGAGAGTGGCTCGTGGCGAAGCCACGAGCCACTATTGTTCTCCTGCTGCGTTTATTATTATATTTTCTTCACGTTTCCGCCATTTTTCGGTCGCTAACTCGTCCTAGGGCTTTGAGAAAATCAAAACAAATTATATATCAAAACGTGCGGCTTCATCGGGAATCCCGGGCTATGACTTTTCTAAGAAATTCGTCATTTTTTCGCAGAATTATTCGCAAAAAACTGCGACAAAAGTCCCATAGGAAATGAATGGGGAGTGAAAAAAATCGGCTCAAAAAATCAACTTTTTTCCAAACGCCACTGCTTCGCCATACGGTCACCTAGAAACTTCATTTAACCATCAAAACGCAGTGATTTTTCTTGTCTTCGCAGGAATGTATTTTATGTGAGGCTGAGATTTACAGTTTTTCATCAGTGAGTCCTCAAAAAAGTGAAAATTCTCAAAATCTGCTCTGGTTAGAGTGCGGCATGTCAGTTGGTAGAGTGGAGGAGAGGTGAAAAATTCGCCTGAAAATTTCCCGATCGCATCGCCCTCACGACCAAACCATAAGAGATAGGACAATGAAATTTGGTCAGATTGTAAACAATTTTCCTGAGATTCAAATGAATCCAAGTTTGAAGATCTCGCTCTTTCTGAAGTGAAATGGCAGGCAGCAGTTTACACCAAAGTCGCACCGGTCTCTCCATAAGAACCAATGTAAACTGAATCATCTGCCTCATGGAGGGACAGTGTTTTTTAAATCGCTGTAACTCGGTCATTTCTCACAATATTTGAAAAATAATTACATTTATGGAAAGCCACAGCCTTCCTCTCGCTCACGGTCATTTTAGTTTTCAGCTAGCATTCACGGTTAGCCCACAGTTAGCGCCAGAACGAGACGTTGCGCGCTGCTTCTGAAAAGCACTTTTTTGCTGTCTGTGGCAGGCACCGTTGCTATGGGGCCCATAGCAACCGCCCTTACACACGCGCAGGCATGCTCCCACGCACACACACAGACTCATTGGTGTGCCACACCCACCTTCACACCCAATACCTCCACAGGAGCTGCATTTCAGCCTGAAAATCAGTTCAACCTCTCAGCTTCACACAGCCTTTAGAGCAGGGGTGTCAAACTCAGTTATAACACACCTGATTCAAATGATCAGGCTCGTTATCAGGCTTCTGCTGAGCTTAATGATGGCTAATCATTTGAATCAGGTGTGTTGTAAGAAGGAAACATCTAGAACATAGAGGCTAGTGGACCTCCAGGAACTGAGTGAGACACCCCTGCTTTAGAGTAACTCCAATCCAAATGTTGACCAGGTGAGATCTTCCTGTCTTTCCCTTTCAAAATAAAAGCACAGCACAATTTTAAAATAAAAGCCTGTGACGGACTGGAAACGCCAGTTAAACCTCTCAGCTTCACACAGCCTTTACAATAACTCCAGTCCAAATTTTGACCAGGTGAGATCTTCCCATCTCTGCCTTTCAAAATAAAAGCACAGCACAATTTTAAAATAAAAGCCTGTGACGGACTGGAAACGCCAGTTAAACCTCTCAGCTTCACTCAGCCTTTAGAGTAACTCCAATCCTCTATGTTTTAGATGTTTCCCTGTTCCAAATCACCTGATTCAAATGATCAGGCTTGTTATAATGCTTCTGCAGAGCTTCATGATAAGCTGATCATTTGAATCAGGTGTGGTGGAAGAGGTAAACATCTAAAACACAGAGGATAGTGGACCTCCAGGAACTGAGTTTGACACCCCTGGTTTGGGGTAACTCCAATCCAAATTTTGACAGGGTGAAATCTACCTGTCTTTGCCTTTCAAAATAAAAGCAGAGCACAATTTCAAAATAAAAGCCTGCGACACACTGGAAATGCCAGTTAAACCTCTCAGCTTCACACAGCCTTTATAGTAACTCCAATCCAAATTTTGACCAGGTGAGATCTTCCTGTCTCTGCCTTTCAAAATTACTTTAAAGCACAATTTGCCAGTTAAACCTCTCAGCTTCACACAGCCTTTAGAGTAACTCCATTCGAAATTTTGACCAGGTGAGATCTTCTTGTCTCTGCCTTTCAAAATAAAAGCACAGCACAATTTCAAAATAAAAGCCTGTGATGGGCCTGAAAAAGCCAGTTAAACCTCTCAGCTTCACACAGCCTTTACAATAACTCCAATCCAAATTTTGACCAGGTGACATCTTCCTGTCTCTGCCTTTCAAAATAAAAGCACAGCACAATTTCTAAATAAAAGCCTGCGACAGACTGGAAACGCCAGTTAAACATCTCAGCTTCACACAGCTTTTACAGTAACTTCAATCCAAATTTTGACCAGGTGAGATCTTCCTTTCTCTGCCTTTCAAAATAAAAGCACAGCACGATTTCAAAATAAAAGCCAGTGACGGACCGGAAAATGTCACCAAAACCTCTCAGCTTCACACAGCCGTTAGAATAAACACGCCTCTCCGGACATGCACACATCCCGAGCCCCTCCCACGATTTCCGCACCAGCGGGAATTGTCTAGTTAGGGGCTCGGGCTTCGACACGAGCCACTCTCCTCTCCATTGCAAAGCAATGGGAGGAGAGTGGCTCGTGGCGAAGCCACGAGCCACTATTGTTCTCCTGCTGCGTTTATCTTTTATTCTTCACGTTTCCGCCGTTTTTCGGTCGCTAACTAGTCCTAGGGCTTTGAGAAAACCAAAACAAATTATATATCAAAACGTGCGGCTTCATCGGGAATAGTGTGCTATGACTTTTCTAAGAAATTCGTCATTTTTTCGCAGAATTATTCGCAAAAAACTGCGAAAAAAGTCCCATAGAAAATGAATGGGGACCGAAAAAAATCGGCTCAAAAAATCCACTTTTTTCCAAACGCCACTGCTTCGCCATACGTTCACCTAGAAACTTCATTTAACCATCAAAACGCAGTGATTTTTCTTGTCTTCGTAGGAATGTATTTTATGTCAGGCTCAGATTTATAGTTTTTGATCAGTGAGTCCTCAAAAAAGTGAAAATTCTCAAAATCTGCTCTGGTTAGAGTGCGGCATGTCAGTTGGTAGAGTGGAGGAGAGGTGAAAAATTCGCCTGAAAATTTCCCGATCGTATCGCCCTCACGACCAAACGATAAATGTTAGGGGAATGAAATTTGGTCAGATTGTAGACAAATTTCCTGGGATTCAAATGAATCCAAGTTTGAAGACCTAGCTCTTTCTGAAGTGAAATGGCAGGCAGCAGTTTAGAGCAAAGTCGCACCGTTCTCTCCATAGGAACCAATGTAAACTGAATCATCTGGCTCATGGAGGGACAGTGTTTTTTAAATCGCTGTAACTCGGTCATTTCTCACAATATTTGGAAAATAATTACATTTATGGAAAGCCACAGCCTTCCTCTCGCTCACGGTCGTTTCGGTTTTCAGCTAGCATTAACGGTTAGCCCACAATTAGCGCCAGAACGAGACGTTGCGTGCTGCTGCTGAGAAGCACTTTTTTGCTGTCTGTGGCAGGCACCGTTGCTATGGGGGCCATAGCAACCGCTCTTACACACGCGCAGGCATGGTCGCACGCACACACACAGACTCATTGGTGTGCCACACCCACGTTCACGCCCAGTACCTCCACAGAAGCTGCATTTCAGCCTGAAAATCAGTTCAACCTCTCAGCTTCACACAGCCTTTAGAGCAGGGGTGTCAAACTCAGTTCCAACACACCTGATTCAAATGATCGGGCTCGTTATCAGGCTTTTGCTGAGCTTGATGATGAGCTGATTATTTGAATCAGGTGTGTTGGAAGAAGGAAAGATCTAGAACATAGAAGATAGTGGACCTCCAGGAACTGACTTTGACACACCTGCTTTACAGTAACTCCAATCCAAATTTTGACCAGGTGAGATCTTCCTGTCTCTGCCTTTCAAAATAAAAGCACACCAAAATTTCAAAATAAAAGCCAGCGATGAACCGGAAAACGCCAGTTAAACCTCTCAGCTTCACACAGCCTTTTGAGTAACTCCAATCCAAATTTTGACCAGGTCAGATCTTCCTGTCTCTGCCTTTCAAAATAAAAGCACGTCAAAATTTCAAAATAAAAGCCTGCAACAGACCAAAAAATGGCAGTTAAAACTCTCAGCTTCACACAGCCTTTAGAGTAACTCCAATCAAAATTTTGACCAGGTGAGATCTTCCTGTCTTTGCCTTTCAAAATAAAAGCACAGCACAATTTCAAAATAAAAGCCTGTGACGGACTGGAAACGCCAGTTAAACCTCTCTGATTCACACAGCCTTTACAGTAACTCCAATCCAAATTTTGACCAGGTAAACGCCGAAATACGCCTCTACAGACATGCACACATCCCGAGCCCCTCCCACGATTTCCGCGAGCGGGAATTGTCTAGTTAGGGGCTCGGGCTTCGGCACGAGCCACTCTCCTCTCCATTGCAAAGCAATGGGAGGAGAGTGGCTCGTGGCGAAGCCACGAGCCACTATTGTTCTCCTGTTGCGTTTATTATTATTCTTCACGTTTCCGCCGTTTTTCGGTCGCTAACTCGTCCTAGGGCTTTGAGAATACCAAAACAAATTATACATCAAAACGTGCGGCTTCATCGGGAATAGCGGGCTATGACTTTTCTAAGAAATTCGTCATTTTTTCGCAGAATTATTCGCAAAAAACTGCGAAAAAAGTCCCATAGGAAATGAATGGGGAGTGAAAAAAATCGGCTCAAAAAATCCACTGTTTTCCAAACGCCACTGCGTCGCCATACGTTCACCTAGAAACTTCATTTAACCATCAAAACGCAGTGATTCTTCTTGTCTCCGCAGGAATGTAGTTTATGTCAGGCTGACATTTACAGTTTTTGATCAATGAGTCCTCAAAAAAGTGAAAATTCTCAAAATCTGCTCTGGCTAGAGTGCGGCATGTCAGTTGGTAGAGTGGAGGAGAGGTGAAAAATCCGCATGAAAATTTCCCGATCGCATCGCCCTCACGACCAAACGATAAATGTTAGGGGAATGAAATTTGGTCAGATTGTAAACAATTTTCCTGGGATTCAAATGAATCCAAGTTTGAAGGTCTAGCCCTTTCCGAAGGGAAATGGCAGGCAGCAGTTTAGACCAAAGTTGCACCGTTCTCTCCATAAGAACCAATGTAAACTGGATCATCTGCCTCATGGAGGGACAGTGTTTTTTAAATCGCTGTAACTCGGTCATTTCTCACAATGTTTGGAAAATAATTACATTTATGGAAAGCCACAGCCCTCCTCTCGCTCACGGTCAAGTCGGTTTTCAGCTAGCATTCACGGTTTGCCCACAATCAGCGCCAGAACGAGACGTTGCGCGCTGCTGCTGAGAAGCACTTTTTTGCTGTCTGTGGCAGGCACCGTTGCTATGGGGCCCATAGCAACCGCCCTTACACACGCGCAGGCATGGTCGCACGCACACACACAGACTCATTGGACTGCCACACCCACCTTCACACCCAATACCTCCACAGGAGCTGCATTTCAGCCTGAAAATCAGTTCAACCTCTCAGCTTCACACAGCCTTTAGAGCAGGGGGGTCAAACGCAGTTCCAACACACCTGATTCAAATGATCAGGCTCGTTATCAGGCTTCTGCTGAGCTTGATGATGAGCTGATTAGTTGAATCAGTTGTGTGGCTTCACACAGCCATTACAGTAACTCCAATCCAAATTTTGACCAGGTGAGATCTTCCTGTCTCTGCCTTTCAAAATAAAAGCACAGCACAATTTCAAAATGAAAGCCTGCAACGGACCGGAAACCGCCAGTTAAACCTCTCAGCTTCACACAGCCTTTAGAGTAACTCCGATCCAAATTTTGACCAGGCGAAATCTTTCTGTCTCTGCCTTTCAAAATAAAAGCACAGCACAATCTCAAAATTAAAGCCTGCGGCGGACCGAAAAATGCCAATTAATATTAGTGTAACTGTTTATTATTGTGTGTCAGGCTTATGACCAGTGGTTCAAACTTGCTAATATAATGAAACAAAGGACAAACATGACAAATACTATGGTGTGCTTCCTCGTGAGACCATTCAGTGGGCCTTAAACCAAGGCTGCCTGTTAGGGTTATTGGTGACAACACTGTCCTTTGAAGAAGTTCTTAATTACACATACATGTAAAGTCGCCATATTATATCACTCATTGTGTTGTTGTCACATATTCTTACATCTGTGTCTTTATCATCTGTTCTTTTGCGCTTCAGTCAGAAAACAGGTGAAAGACGGACAGAAATCACGTCTTTTCCCTCCTTAGTGAAATGGGCAAACCTTCTCCCATGCCTGAAGAAACAAAAAATAAACTAAAAAAAAAGTCATAATGCTGAAACGGCCAGCTAGGGATACAATATAACAATATTTTTATCTAACAGACAAATCTAATCTCCTTTGTTAGATCTCTTTGATCTAACAAAGGTTAAATCAATCATACCCTTCCAGGATTAGGTTTTCCATAATAACGGAACACCACCATCTCCACAGAACTGGCATGTCGTCCTTATAGGAAGTGCACATTCCACAAATCCACAATGATTAACTTCATGTACATGTATGTTGCTCTTACTTTAAATATCCAAACTAGTTTGTCAAACTTACAGGAACTGTAACGATCAAATTAATGGTTCAACTTACAACAGTGAAGTCAAATGGAGCACCAAGAATGAGGTACCAGGTGTACTGTGTCAGAAACATTAAACAGGTTAAGGTAATGAAAATATGTTCAGCTAATTTGAAAGTTCCATGTTTGAAAGCTTACCATGATCATAAAAATGCCACAGTCATTTGCATGTGTCTGTCTCAGAAGACCCTGCACCACGATAGTAGAACAAATATCAAAATGTATCTAATACAATTTATTTTAAAAAACATGGTATCATGATATTGCTTTGATGGGCCAAGTCAGTTTATATGGGGGTGTATATTAATACTAAAAAAGTTTTGAGCAAAATAGTTACAATATTCACTGCAGGCCACCGTCTTTTTGGTACAGAGCAACAGAGGACACTTGATTCCCATAAATGCAGTTGTATCTTCTGATGAAGTAATGCAATCTTGAAGACTGTTACCTCTATGTCTTTGCCTTTTTGTCAAATAAATGAATATTAATTGATCAAAATAATTGTAAAATACAATAAAATAAGTAAATACAATATATTAAATGAACACAGAAATAAATCAAAAATGCTTGTAGTTAAAAATAATAATATAATAAAGGTTAAAATAAGTAAATGAAAACAATGATAAACAAAATATAATTCAGACAAGCATTAAGTAAAAAAATTCTAAAATAATTTAAAAATAAAAATGCAAAATTTCATGTTCTTCATTAGAAATGTCATTAAAATGACATAAAAATAACAATAATGCAAAACAAAATGAACACTATTTTAAAACTTAAAAAAAACAAAATATTCATGATAAAATAAAAAGAATTAAATAAAAATCTGAAACACAAACATGTAAAACTGCAAAGAAAAATAAATCTAATGAATAAAACTGAAATATAAATGCTAAATATTAATTTCCATCATAAATACAATTACAAAATACATAAATAAATAAAATATATTAAAATGACAAAACAAATCCAAAATGCATATAACAGAAACGAAATAAAATAAAGCTGAAAATACAATAAGTTTTATAAAAATCACAACAATACACAAAATAAAAGTAAGAAACAGTTAAAAAAACATAATAGTGCAAAAATAAAAATACTAATTACTTTTATAATTAAAAATAACTACAATAAAATATTCACAATAAAATACAAAATAGTAAAATTAAAAAATCCAAAAGTCAAATATTAAATCACAAAAAATAAAATGAAAAATGTAAAGTATAAAATTAAAACAAAAAATATAAATGCTAAATATTAATTAAATATTTTTAAAAATGTAATTAAATTAATCATTAAATAAAACAACAAAAATGGTAAAGTAAATAAAATGCATCAAAATAATAACATAAATAAATAAAAATACATTTAATTAAAATAATAATAAAGTAAGTCTGAAAACAAAAGGTGAAGTTAAATGTGTTAGACCAGCCCCCAGGAGAGCAATGCCTGTTTATGGAAGTTTGATAATTGAATTGGTATTTTTGTCAATTTTATAATTACATTTAAGTACAAAATGAATTCCTCCTATTTTTTTGGAATACATCATTTGGTATTGCATTCTACATTTAAAAATTTTCTCTTATGAGGCGACATAACCAATTAATTTTGAACATATTATTCATATTATTAATAGATAGAGATAGATAGATAGATAGATAGATAGATAGATAGATAGATAGATAGATAGATAGATACTTTATTAATCTCCAAAGAGAAATTCACAGTTCCAGCAGCATGAAAGGTAAGAAGAAAAAAAACCCCAGAAAACATGAGAGCATGCAAGTTACAAATAAGACTATGAAAAGCAAAGTTGTCATCACTGGGCAGGCTTGAACCACCAACCTTTCAATTAACAGCCAAACACATTAACCAATTGCACCACACAGACCACATATAAACTTCTTCATGTTATTAGTTATTAGTTAATTTCATCCTCTTCTGTTCACATTTGGTTGTAATACTCTCTTTCTATGACTCTTTGGCTGTGTCCGAAATGGCATACTAACATACTACATACTACATACTCAATATATAGTATATACTGTATATACTGGAGTATATACTGTATACTATGTACTATAAATATGATTAGAATGCCAACCGTTCACACTGTAGTATACTACTACGTTTCCCATAATGCATTTCAAACCTCCAACGACAAAAACCGGCAGTACGGCTATCTACTGACACACACACACTGCAGACAGAACCTTCTGGAAAAAACGCCTCTCCCCACGGGCGCCCGGCAACAGCCTAGCAACACCAATCAGCGGTGGCATCGAGGCCCCGGTGCACGTTCATTGGCACTTCTTTCAAATAAAGCCGCTGGCCGCTGGCCACCAACGCCCTTTCTTCGGTTCCATTCAGAGGTAAGGCTGCGTACTTTTTCTCCTCCCTGCTAGCTTTAGCATAGGCTGATTCTGCACTATATCCTATTAAATATTATGCTCCAACTGAATGTAAATGCTAAGGGTAACAGTAGAAATGCATACTGAATGCTGCAGTGGAAAAACAAACGACAATATTTTTGGTATATTTCAATGTCTGCATTGGTCATGTTTAAGTTGCTATCATTAGCTTATTCAAAGGCTAGCTAGCCGTTAGCTAGATAGATAGCTTTTGGATAGCTAGATAGCTTTGTCTTTGTCTTTGTAAAATGTTGCTGCAACGGATAAAATAGCCTTTTCTGCCTCATAATGTTTCTTTGGAAAATAGCGTGGTTAAACTGGAGCTTTCATGCATTTTTCCAGTCTCTTGGTGAGGGAGTGTGAAGGGCCTTTCTCCCTCAACTTCTAGCTTTCTTTGTTCACTTGAGTTGCACAGTTCGGTTTTGTGCTCTAAATGAATAGGGATGCTGACGGTCAGAGCAGAAAAATGTAAACTTGACGCTGATGTGTAGAAATGATGATTAAAGTAGATGTAGTAGTATTTGCTTTGGTCATGTTCAAGTTGCTATATGTGCTTTGGGACGTTTTAATTTGCATCTATGTAGAACGGTTGTCTTAGTAAAATGGTGCTGTGATATCTCTTCTACCTCATTGTGTTTTCTGTAAAATAGTGTGGTTAAACAGGAGCTTTGCTATAACTGTTTTAGTCTTGCAAAATGGTGCTGTGTGCACTTTCACAGGAATTTTGATGTTTAAATTAATTAAGGTGCCAATGCTTTGTTCCATCATGTTAGAATCAGTTCTATAAGTCATTTAGGACATCATGATGAGTATAATATCATTTATTTAAGGCATGTTGCATGATTAAATGTGCTTCCATTCAGTAGGCATTGTCTGATCTTTACCCTTGTGTTTTAAAATCGTTGTTTCAGTTTCTGAGTCAGCAGTGACAGTAGATTTTTTTTCTCTGATAAAAAATACATTGTGAGGACATTTGATGTGTTGTGTGTACATGTTTTTCTGCTCATATTGGTGATAACTGTTTTTATAGCAGTGGTTTCACACAAGTCACAGTGTTTGTTTTTTTTTCTTTTAAGATTTTCACTATGCTGTAAGTGTCTTAGTCTTGTAAAATGTACTTTATACTGCTAACTTCTCTTCAGCTGGTGCGGTCACCATGGCGACCAACTGCCAGGCTCACACAGGGGTGTCACTAGGTTTTAAGGACAGGGGAGGCTTAGCCCCCATGAGAAATTGCTTTTCCACTTTTTGGACCGATTTAGAGAGATACTTTACTGTGTAAATGTTTTAGGCCACAGTGGCCATGACTTTTGCTCACAACACAATAATTCAGGGCTGCCAACTTGTGATCAGAGCTCAGAGTGAGATTTGGTTTATGTGAGATGCTGATGGGGGGTCTGGGGGCCCTCCCCCAGAAAATTTTGAAAATTATTGATCCTATTTCCTGCATTCTGATGTATTTTAAGAGCATTTTGTTAAAATCTTATGATAGAGACAACATTAAGGGATAATTTAAAAAAAACACTAAGATTTAAAAAAACTGAAAAAAACAGAGCAACAGCAGGCAATATTGAAAATGTTTCTTCATGTAAAATATGGATGAAGGTTCTCTGGCTGGATGTGCACAACACATTTCAGTATTTTCCATAAATATATGCATAATTGAAATAACTCCATCAACCACTTTGTAACATTTGTCTTTATAGGATTCTAATGCTCTCAACAGCTTCAAGTTGACCACATCAGCCAACTAAAGAATGAAAAGTGCTTAAGGAAAAACAAAACATCTTTATAACTTAAATTATCTATTCACTGAACAGAATTACAATCAGACACTAAACTCTGTCCCACAGGAGCAGGGTTACATGGACTAAAATCAGAACCAAACCAGGTCTGACTGGACCTCACAGGAGCAGGGTATCATGGACTAAACCCAGGACTAAATGAATGAATAACTTATTAACTCGGCCCAAAAATAAATGACAAAGTCTGTAAATTCAGAATAAATGGCACAACTGTATACAGGAACAGGAAGAGAACAGGAAAAAATGAATTTTTGTGAGCCATGTTGTACTCCCTGAGGCTTCAGAAAATTCACCAGTTACTTGCAGTGCAGTTTGTATCTGTGATTTATCTTTGAGGAATAAAACTGTGTCATTAGCTAGCTGTGAAATCTTTATCTCACGATTGAAAACTACTAAACCTTGAATATTTGGGTTGCAGGAAATATTTAAGAATAGGAGTTCAGATGTAATATTATTTCTTTTCTCTAATGCAAAAAAAGTAACTTGAGTTTTTCTCGCCTTCTTCTAACCACTTGGCTCTAGATCTGATGAAAGCGCCTTTTGCTAAGTTCACGTACATTCTGTCAAGCTCTTCTGTGAAGTTTTTTAGTGTGCTTAGGTCTTCTTCAGATAAATCATGTTTGGAACTTATTAACTGTAGCTGGTTTATTAGAAAATTCATTTTTTCATCTTTTACTTTTTTTTAATTTCTTTACTACGTTTAATTGCAACTTCTCTCATTTTAAATTTAAAGTATTCCCATTTTTGAATTGGATTCATTTCTCTATTACTGAATATATCCTTAGCAAGTAATTGTGCCCCTTCTTTAAATTGTTTATCATCTAATATATTATTGTTTAATTTCCAATAGCCTCTTATGTTAGAATTCTCTTTTGATCCTGTTAATCTTAAACTTGTTAATTTATGATCACACAGTGGAGCATGAGTATGAGAAATATCTAAAACAAACTGTAAACTCTGTGATGAGATTAAGCAAAGGTCAATTCTTGACTGTAAACTTCTGCTGGTGTTAGACCACGTGTAGTTTGTGACATTGGGGTTCATAAATCTCCACACATCTGTTAACAAAAGATGATCACTTATAAATGAGGTGTGTTTAAAGCCCAGTAATGATGCAGATCTTGGAGGATGTCTGTCCATGTAATCATCTGGAGCATCATTAAAGTCTCCTCCTATGATAATAGTAGAATCTTTGTATTTTTCCTTTAAATCGTCCAAAGCTGAAGACAGTTCAGTAAACATGTCCTTTGCTTGCGATGCTCTGTTTGGTTCATAAACATTACAAATGATAGACATCAAATCATCCACCTTCAAAACTACAATGATCCAGCAGCCTTTGTTTGAAGCTTTGGTTTCCAGAATATCACCGTTAAATCTGTTTAAAAGTACTGCCACTCCAGCTGAATAATTGTATACAGGCAGTTATAGTAGCAGCAGTACATGCATCTGCTGATGTGGGATTATTTCTGTCTTTTCAGCTTTTTAAAACACAGAAAATACACAAAGGATTTATCATTTCTTCACTATGTTGAAGCCTTAGTTGATACTGTGGTGAACATTTGTCTCTGTAAAATAGTGCTCTGACAGATGAAATATCTCTTGTACCTTGTAGTGTTTGCTTAAAAAGTGGTGTGGTTAAATGTAACATTGTCTACATTTTCTAGCAATTTTGATGTTAAAATTAATTTAGGTGCCAGTGCTTTATTCCATTATGTTACAATCAGTTCTATCAGTCAATTAGGACATCATGATGAGTATAATATCGTTTATTTAAGACATGTTGCATGAGGAAATGTTAACACACCATTAATTACACTGTCATATTAATTCTCTGTGCTGTGTTAAAGACCAGTTCAGCTACTTTTGCTGCAGACATGTTGAGATTCTTCTTCTTTCTGAGAAAACATGCAGTAGTGCTTTAATTTAGTAGCCATTGTCTGGTCTTTAGCCCTTTTGTGTTTTGAATTAGTTGTTTCAGTTTGAGTCAGAAGTGTAAGTAGATTTTTCCCTCTGATGGAAAAAACATAGTGAGGACATTAGATGTGTCTTGTACATGCATGTTTTGCTGCTCATATTGGTGCTTACTGTTTCATAGCAGTGCTTTTAGATAACTGGGTGCTTTTTTTTTCACCAGCCTTTGAACAGCCTTTTGGAGAGCCTCTGGATTGCCCTTGGACATCCTTTGGTCAACCACCTCTGCATCATCTCGTATCCTTTCATCCATCCATCCATCCATCCATCCATCCATCCATCCATCCATCCATCCATCCATCCATCCATCCATCCATCCATCCATCCATCCATCTGTTTTGTGTGCCTTGTTCTCTCTCTCTCTCTCTTTGTCTCTCTCTCTCCCTGTGTTTGTCTGTCTCTCTTGTGCTCTTGTGCTGTCTTCCAGGATGCCTAGGAAGGGGAGACGCTCCCAGGCCCAGAAGCAGCGCTGGAGGAAGCTGGACGCGTCTGAGATGCCCACCCCTCCTGTCGACGCACCCCACTGCTCCCGCTCTCCCCAGTACAAGGTATGTTTACACCCGAACTGACATGCTCACTTGTGCAATACAGAATGTGCTAAGTTGGACACATTCATGGCATCCGCACGATGTTGAATTAAATAAGTGTATTATTTGCTCACAGAAGGTTGGTTCCACCTTGCCAGCCGGACGGTTCTGGGAAGAGCGGCAGGCGCGTGCAAACCTTATTGCACGTAAGTACTCAGCTGTTTTTATCATGAAATATCTTCACAAATCATATTTAGTGTACCACCAACAATTACCCATTGAACACAGATTCTGCTGTTCTCATACAATAATAGAAAATGGTGATTGTTGTATGAGCTCTCTTTGTTTGAAATCCGTTTTAAATCCTCTTTTGCTCTGTCTTGTGAACAGGCCGTGGCACCGGTTACCGCCACAAGACTCTGAAATGGCCAACTTCACCCTTTACTGGGCGCAACCACAAGTTGGTCATTCCTCCTGAGCGCCCTGGAAAGAAGGTATAATTATTAATTGTTGCTGTCCGTTTTCTTAAAAAGTTCTTTTGACTTTCATACTAAAACTGTGGTATTTCTTTTGCAGTTCATTCTTATTGTCGGGGACTCCCATCTACGTGCTCTTGTAGATGGCTTTATTCGGATGCCAGAGTCTCGGCTGAGCTTTGGCTTCCTGTCGATCCCGGGGGCGTCTGCTTCTGAAATTCGCACTGAGGTTCTGCATGCTGCAGTTCCTCGTGCACCTGATGCCGTCTGCGTCATGGCCCCCGGCAACAACCTGACCAGCACCACTGTTGAGAAGGCCGGTGTGGATTTTGCCAATCTCCTCACCACTTGTGGCAATCGCTGGTCCAAGGTTTATGTGGTCGACTTTCCTCCCCGCCTGGTCGTTGACGTCCAACACCAGGACCTGCTTCGGCAGGAATATAGACGTGTGGCTGCTCGTATGGGTAAGAGGAAAAAGATTGTTTTCATCCATTCCATTCGCTGAATGAACAAACTGGAAAGACGTGACCTACATTTTAACAATTCTCAAGTATCAATGGATATTTTGGTACAATGATGACCTTTTTTTTCAATTGTTTTTCAAGGTGTAAAGTTCTACAACGCTGCAGAGCACTTCCCCCTGAGTGATTTGGTGCTGTGGAGCAAGGATGGTGTAAGTGTAGTATGTTGTGAAAAACAGTTGTTGATTGGAAAAGTTTGGTTCACGGCAGATGTTCACTGACATTAAAACTGTTTGTATGTGTGGTTTTTTTTTATTTCTTATTTATGCAGGTCCATCTGAGTGATTGTGAGGGGATGGGGATCCTCGTCCAGTTGTTCTGGTCTGCTGCCAGCGAGCAACTGCTGACACCACTTCCTTCGCCCCGGATCTCTCCTCAGCCTCCAGTTCGGAAAGCTACAGTGAGAGAGAGATCCCCTGCTCCACCCAGCCCAAAACCCCGTGAACGGAGGAATATTGGTCAGGGCGGCAAGGTAATTGATAAATTGCTTTATGTTTTTTAGACTTTTTTTTTTTTTTAGACAACTGTGACATCATGTATTGTGATAATAATGGTAATAATATGTGTACTGTGGTAAAAAACATTAGTTATAATGCACTGTGACGCTTTCTGTGATTGCAGACGAGCCATCCTCGGGAACCTCCCCGGTCCAGAGGTTCACCAAAGCCCAGGATGGCTCAACAGCAGGTTTGTGACTCTTCAGATATTTCTTTCAGATGCTATTGGTTGTTTTTTGACAGGACAAACTGTAATTAGTAGTGTCTGCTTTGTGTTTTACAGGTGGAGGAGAGCTTCCTTCCACTGAACCCCGTCTGGTTCAGCAGCACAGCCCTAAGTGCCATGGAGAAAGTGTCTCCCTCCCATATGTCTTGCCTGGCGGATTTCAAGGCTTCTCCTAAGCCAAAGAAGGTAAGTGGATTGATTAAAATTTTATCTCCCGCGGAAGGATTGTATGAATGTTCAAACGTGTAATTCCTGACAGTTAATTCTGCAGATGTTTTTTTTAGTGTCATCTGCAATTAAGTAAAACTAGTTCATAACAACAGCCACAAATAATAACAGACTTGAATCAGCTACACAGAAATGTAGTTGTAAATTGTTGGATAGCTGTTCAACTCCATTTAATTGGTATCTCATTTGGTTGCTGCTGACTCCATTCCACAGGCATCTACATTGTCCACACTGACACTTGCTATGTTGTTTCTCATCTGTCATCAGCTGTTTGACTCACCCCCGGCCAGATTGTCCTGCAGTTGGGGCAAGACAGAAACCCCTGTTTGTTCTCCCATTGCAAAGGTAAGGATTAGTCCTCTTCTCATCAATATGTATCATCTGACTGAAAATCATCGTCATTTCACTGAAGTTTTGTTGTTCTGTGTTTAGATACCCAAGATGATGACCCCCTCACCGACTGGACAGGTCTGGACAGCTGATGATGCGGGCTGCAAGCCTCCTTCTCCTGAGAAGGTATATTTACCTCTCTATAATCAATTAAAAGAACATTACAAAGCAGGCATCTCCATTTGTGGCCATTTTTGTCGTTCCTGTTTTTTTCTGGCACATTTACTGTATAATCACAATTCCAATGAATCGCTAGCATTAGGAAAATTGAAGCTACTAGCTCGCTATCAGCTACCAATCTAGCTTATTTGTTAGCTTGCTATCTTTCGGGTAGCTAGCTTTGGGACAACTGAAACTACTGGCCAGCTAGCTCGCAGCTAGCAATCTAGCTTATTCAAAGGCTAGACGTTAGCTAGATACATAGCGTTTGGATAGCTAGATAGCTAGCTTTTAGACAACTGATGCTATTTAGTCATTAGCCAACTATCTAGCTATCGTGTTGCTTTATTTTTTAAGTGTCACTGTTATTGTGATTTATCAGATGACCCGAACACTGACTCCATCACAAACCAAGTGGCCCTGGTTCATGACAACTGCATCCACCTCAGCTGATGCACCAACAGACAATGTAAGTTTATTCCTCTATGATAGACATGTTAGACATTACACAAGTTTTTTTTTTTTTTTTGTGAAGTCATGATTGTTTTTTTTTTGTTTGTTTACTGCAGTTAAAAATATTTTTTGGCAATTGAGAGAACTGTTATTACGCTGGTCACAATACAATAAGCTACCTGTAATGCTGTGTTGTGTGCCATTGCTTTCACAAAGTAACTCTTGCTTCTCATCAGGGTTTTACATTAGCACTAGCCACTGGCAAAATTCGTGTAGAAAAGGTTTTGGTGAATAAAATATTTACATCACTTGCCATTGGCATGGTGGAAAAAAGTCAATGGAATACTGACTTTTCTATGTAATTGCATTTCACACAAACAGGAAAAGTATGTGGTCCAGGCAGTCTTCAGTAGCCTTCAGTCTGTACAGTAATGTTGATCCCATGACCATCAACTGTCTGTTAGATGAAACAACTCTGATGTTGCAGTCATAAGTTGTCTGCTCAAAGCACCCTCCTTAAGCCTCCTCACAAACATTGAAGCAAGTCCCATTACATTAAAATAGTAATGTCATGTTGAAATCTGTGTTGATGTCTACAGAATAGGAGCTAACTAGTAAATTAAATTAGGTGACATAGGGCTATTATGTGTTTATGGTCTCAGAAAAAAATGTAAGTCATGATCTGTTCAAATGCAATCTCAAGAAAAAAAGAAAATATGTTACAATGCCCTGGAAAAAAATCTTGGAGGGAAATTCTACAAATAATACAACAAAACACACAGACACATATATATCTATGTACACACACACACAGTATATATATATAATATATATATCTATAGAGAGAGAGATGTGTGTAAAATATATATTATGTATAATATATTATATACATAATATACACATATACATAACATGCGTGATTGCAATAAACGTACAAATATGTATATTAAACTAGCTAAGGTAATAGTAAGCAATAATACGCTAAAATAATACAAGATTTCCAGAAATTGGTGAGAGGATGTTCATAATGTTGGAACAATAAAAGTTGTCACTGAAACATTAAATCATATGATCCTTTAGCTGAAGAAGCTAGTACTAATGCCGAACTGGAAACAAATTAAGCTGTCTGAATAAATAATGAAAATATAATAATTACTGATCACAATTTCTCATAATTTCAGGATAAAACCAAGAGCGAGAGTCACCGTGTGGAGCCAGTCCGGGCCAGTCATTCTCAGAATGATAGGAGGTACAAAGTATTTTCCCGCAACCATCAGTGTAGCTGTAATGCATTGACATTTCTGGCATACCACACTGAGGGCTGTCAGTTCACCAGGACTACACTCGATAGAGTCCTGGCTCAGGGAGACGCGCTGTATGTCGGAGTCAAACAGCAGTTGATTCGCGACAAGACCTTCCAGAACAATCACCTGACAGTCGAGGAGATGCCAAAACAAGTCCTCACAGACAGACATTTGTATAATGTCAACATGCGTGACATCAGGTGTGGCTTTTTGAAAACTAAAGTATCGAGCCCTGGAAGACAGCAGTGGTGGCTTCCGCTTGCCACCCAGCTGGAGTGTCTATCAGCAGAGGTTAATCAGGCTATAATCGTGATTTCACCTGAGGTTATTGCTGTTTTCCGTGATCAGTCCGGGAGGTATGGAGTGTTTGATTCCCACTCCAGAGACTCGAGAGGATTACCCTCTCATTCCGGTAAGGCGATCGTCATGACTTTTGCGGAACTCAGTGACCTGGCTAACCACCTCCACACACTCTTTAGAGACCGTGGGGACTCTGCAAGTTACGAGTTTGTCCCGGTTTCTTTTCAGACTGACAGCCCCAGTGAACATCCTCACCAATTCCCAGAAACTGAGGTTCAAGATGAAGTGTCTGAACCTGCTGTCCTCGCATTGCAGGCAGACAGTGGGACAGCTGTCAAAATTGAGGAGGACGTTAAAGGTTCCTCAGCTGTCCCACAAGCAATAAAGCTCTCTAAATTTGAGAAAGGTCGGAGGCGAAAAGCCAAGAGGAGAGCATTTGACAAAAAGGAACAACTGAAAGAAAAAATTAGGAAAAAAACTGGTGAGAGATTCAGGTATGCCAGCTGTGCCGAATTTCGCAGGAAGAAAATTCAGGCACACAGTAAGTGTGTGCAAAAGAACCGTGAACAACGGCTCTTGTCTTCCAAAAAATACTATGCGAAGTTCAATGTCAAAATGCGAGACAAAGTAAAAAACAAATACGTGACAGATTCTGCTTTTCGGAGCAGGAAACAAAATTATATTGTCAAGAGGTACAGAATGGATCCAGCCTTTCAGAACAGGCAGAAAAAATATCTTGTCAAGAGGTACAGCACGGATCCAGTCTTTCGGAACAGGCAGAAAAAGTATGTTGTCCAGAGGTACAGGAAGGATCCAGAGTTCAGGCTACATCATATTCAACGCTGTAGCCTGCTCAGAAGACGCAGGTTGGCTGCCAATCCTGACATGCATCAGAAGTTGCAGAGAGCACTGAGCATCAGGCAGAAATACCGACAGCTCGGTACCTCTTACCAGCCAGTGCTCACTTCAGTGATGGCAGCGGCAATAGCAGCATTCCGGGAGACCATCAGCCATGGACCAACATACGTCTGTACCGTCTGCCACAGGACTATGTTTCCAAATCAAGTCAAGTCATGCAAGAGAGTTAAATACTCCACCAACATCGACGTGGCACAGGCTTGCTTGACTGGAACATATGTGCATGTCTGTGATGCTGAGTGCTCCTCCCCTTGCTCAATGCCAGCAGAGAGACTGCAGGAGTGGATCTGCCACAACTGTGACAGCCACCTCAGCCGTGGGAGGATGCCAACACATGCAGTAGCGAACAATTTAGAGTTGGCACCCATTCCCCTGGAGTTGGCCCATCTCAACGTGCTGGAGAGACAGCTCATCGCAAAAATCCTCCCGTTTGCGAAGATCATCGCCTTACCGAAAGGACAGCAGCGAGCAGTCCACGGAGCTGTTGTGTGCGTTCCATCGGAAGTGGAAAGCGTTGTCAACAGTCTTCCACGTCCCCTCCCAGAAGCACAGCTACTGCAGGTGAAATTAAAGCGTCACATTCGATTCAAAGGTTACCAGCACTTCTACACTGTCAACATGAAGAATGTGCTGGTAGCCCTGGAAAAACTCAGAGAGCAACACTCTGAGTATTCCGATGTAACCATTGACGAACAGGCCACGTTCCAAAATCTCCTCCACGACTCAGACGAGTGCACGGATGATGCGCAGTGGGGAGAAGACGGCATGCTCGACGAGGAGCTGCTGGAGGCGGCTGATAGCTACACTGAGCCAGTCTTGGCCGATTTTGTGTCAGCCGCAGGAACGAGTCGGCAAGAAGACGACCAAACATGCAATACTGACATGCCATCACCAAGCACTGAGCTGGAAAACCGGTCCAATGATGTCACGACAGAAACCCTCTTGGAGGAGTCTGCTGATGACATAGACTCTCGGCACGACAGCATGGATGCTGCCCAGTGGGGAGAAGACATCTTGGACCAAGAGCTGCTACAAGTGTCTGACAGCTACCAGACCAATTTAGCTGCAGACATACCCACCGAACAGCAGGAGGAGCTAAGACCTGGACTTGCTCTGGACACCTGCATGCAGCCACCAGACATTGCGCAGGAAATACTTTCCTATGGAGATGGCATTTTCAGCGTTGCCCCTGCCCAAGGCAACAAACCTGTGGGATTTTTTGCAATCCCCAAACTGGAAGCCATGGCGTTCCCTGTGCAGTTTCCCACGGGAGAGAACACGCTGGATGAAGACCGTCCCATCAAACTTTCACCCAGCAGATACTTTAACGCCAGGCTTTTCGGGGCAGACACGCGGTTTGCCGAGGACCAGACTTACCTTTTCTTTGCGCAGTTTGTAACGGAGACGAACCTCGCGAGAGGAAGTATGTCGATACAAATGCGCAAAGGAAAGATGCGCACAAAAGACGGGCGTGCCATCAAAAACTCCATGCTCCAGGACAAAGAGGAGGTGGAGAGATTAATTCAGGCCAAAGAGGCCATGCGATTTATGCAGCCTCTGAGAGGCACGCCCGCATATTGGAATAAAAGCCTGAGAGATTTGCATGCTATGCTCAGGCAACTCGGCAAACCGACGTTCTTTTTGACTTTTTCGGCAGCTGAGATGAGATGGCCTGAAATAATTGGGGTCATCAAATCTCAGCAAGGACAAACACTTAGTGACTTTTCCGAACTGGACTGGAAAGCCAAGTGTGACATTTTGCGCAGTAACCCTGTCACCGTAATGCGCATGTTTGAAAAACGCGTGGATGCCCTTATGGCAAAGTTGATCCTCTCACCAGCGCGGCCGATCGGCGAGGTGGAGGATTATTTTTACCGCGTTGAATTTCAGGCCCGCGGAAGCCCACACATTCACATGCTAGTGTGGGTCAAAGACGCCCCTGTGTACGGCGAGGACTTGGACCACACCGTATGCAGGTTCATTGACCGCCACATTTCCTGCCAGATGCCTGACCCCGAGAAGGACCCGGAGCTCCACAAAATCGTCTCGGAGGTTCAGGTACACAGTAGGAGCCACACCGGCTCTTGCCGAAAGGGAAACGTGGTGTGTCGTTATGGCTTCCCCAAGCTGCCGTTTGATATCACCTGGATCACGGGGCCCTTTGCTGCCGATGTGGAAATGGAAGATGGTCAAGACCAGGAAGAGGTGATGAAGGAACGGAGGGAGCAGATCCGTCGGCAGCAAAGGGAAGCAAAGGAAAAGCTTCGGCACCTGAGAGAGCTCCTCATGGATCCGAAGGCCTCCTTTGAGAGCTTGTCAGATCTCCTCCGTCGATGCGACTTGGAACACGACGCCTATCTGAAGTGCGCTGAAAATCTGACAAGCGGGAGCGTGGTCATGCTGAAGCGGCAGCCCAAGGAGTGTTGGGTTAACGCGTATAACCCAGACCTTCTCCGCGCTTGGAACGCAAACATGGACATCCAGTACGTCCTGGACGAGTACTGCTGTGCCATGTACATGATGTCGTACATCACCAAGCCGGAGCATGAGATGACCGAGATCCTGAACTCGGTCGTGAAGACCAGCAGAGAGTCTGCTTTCAACCAAAGTGAGGAAATGAGAAAGATCATGCAGGCCTATGCGAAGCACCGAGAGGTCAGCGCCCAGGAGGCAGTGGCTCGCACGTGCAGCTTGCCCCTGAAAAAGTGCTCGCGGTCTGTGATTTTCCTCTCGACGGACGAGGAAGCCATGAAGATGAGTCTTCCTATGAGTCGCCTGAAGGACATGGCACCTGACTCTGAAGAGGTCTGGATGTTGGGGGTACCTGAGAAGTACCTGTTCAGACCAAAGACTCCCGAGTTTCAGGGGATGTGCCTGGCTGAATTTGCATCAGACTACCGGGTAGTCTATGGCGAACAAGCACAGGGCCCCAGTGCCATTGCCCTTTTGTGTGACAAAGGACATATTGCCAAGAGGACAGCCGGAAAACCAGCAGTCGTTCGATATGCGCGCTTCTCTGAGACCAAGGCGCCAGAGAAACATTTCAGACGACTGCTAAAGCTGTACCTCCCCCACCGATCTGACGACGAACTCAACGACGGGGGTCGCACCTCGTACGAAGAGTTCTACAAATCCCGACGCGACGTCAAGGACATCGTGGAGCACAACAGGAAGCGATTCGAGGGACGAGGCGCAGGCATGGATAAGGCACTCCAGAATGTCCAGTTCGGTCCGGTCCTCAACGCTTGGAACACGTTCGCACCCGAGGTTGAGGCGGAACGGCAGGAGTGTCTTGAGCTCCGTGAAAAGATCCCAGAGGAGCAGGACGAAGACGCCGTGCCCGACTTTGAAGACCTGAATGTCGGTGAACCCGTTCCCCGAATCGAGGCGCCTCGGTTAAGTCCAGACTTTGTCCGCAAGATGTTTCAGAGTCTGAACGAGACCCAGGCGTGCGTCTTCTACGCTGTGCGCCAGTGGTGCCTTCGGCGTGTGTGGGGCCAAGATCCAGAACCGTTCCACTACTTTGTCTCTGGTGGAGCTGGTTGCGGTAAGTCCCACGTCATCAAGTGCATTCATGAGGAAGCAACGAGGATTCTGCGGCAGCTCCCGAGATTCCGGGACGCAGCTGACATGTCCCAGCCCACTGTCCTTCTGACTGCCTTCACGGGCACGGCAGCCTTTAACATCGCGGGCAAAACGTTGCACTCTGTCCTTAAGCTTCCCAGGTCCCTGGAACCGCCGTACCAGGGCCTGGGCAATGCACTTGATGAACTTAGAGCAACTTTGTCTTCGGTGGAAATTCTCATCATCGATGAGATTTCCATGGTTTCCAAGAAGCTGTTTGCCTACGTCAACTGGCGATTCCAGCAGCTCAAAGGAAACCGAAGACCTTTTGGCGGCATTTCCGTTCTTGCAGTCGGCGACTTTTACCAGCTGCCGCCGCTGGGCAGGGCCAAGCCGCTCTGTGTCTACGAGGAGACAGAGTTCGATCTCTGGAGAGAGCGCTTCACCATGGTCAACCTCACTGAGATCATGCGCCAGAAGGATGACCGAGCGTTCGCCGAACTCCTCAATCGACTGCGTGTCAAGCGCAAGCAAGATCCTCTGTGCGCTGCGGACAGAGGCTTGCTCATGAGAGCCGTCTCTGACGGCAAAGATTGCCCGCCAGGAACGCTGCACGTCTTTGCCACCAACAAGCAGGTAGATGGTCACAACGCAGCCACCGTGGCCTCCCTGCTTAAAGGGGACGTCAAAATAGCGGCCGAGGACTACAGGAAGGATGTCGCTACCGGCAGGAAGGTGCCTGTGCCCAACATCAAAGGCACCAAGAGAGATTTGCCTGACAGCATAATGGCAGCTGAAGGAGCAAGAGTTATGCTGATCAGGAATCTCAACGTGGAGGATGGCCTTGTCAATGGAACCTTTGGGACCATCTCCACCATTCTGCCTGACAGACGTGACCCTAAAGTCGTGAGCTTTCTTGGACTTAGACTGGATAATACCACAGCAGGACAGACTCTCCGCAAAAAGCTTCTGGGCCCCTCGGACGACTTGGTGTACGTCGAGAGATCCGAGGAGAGCATCGGTCGCAAGGGCGGAGTCGTGAGACGTCAGTTCCCCGTCAAGCTGGCCTTTGCGTGTACAGCCCACAAAGTTCAGGGAATGACGGTGACGTCGGCTGTCGTGAGCCTGAAACGCATGTTTCAGCCAGGCATGGCGTATGTGGCGCTTAGTCGCACCACTTCGCTTCAGGGTCTCACCATCACTGATTTTGATGAGACAAAAATCTATGCTGACCCTGCCATTACGACAGCTTTGGAAGACATGCGCAGCGCGAGTTTCCAGAGTGTTACTCCGCTGTTGCACCGCTTCAACCGGACGGAGCGACCAGACGCAGAGGTGACAATCGTCCATCATAACACCCAAGGGCTTCCATCTCACATGGTGGACCTGAAGTTGCATCACGAACTCAGGTTGGCAGATGTGCTTTGTCTCACCGAGACACATCTGTCAGGGTCCTCTGTATCCTCGTCCTTTGATCTGGAGGGATACACTGTGTTTCACCGCAGCAGACAGGCGTGTTACACCACGTGCAGGGACATGGCGTCAAAGGCCGGGGGTGGAGTTGCCGTGTACTGCAGGAGCGCTCTGATGGCGGAGGCGCCGAGCTGCATGGGACGTGTCACAGATCTCGAATGTCTGGTCGTGAAGGTTGAGGTCCCAGTCAAAGTGCTAATAGCAACTGTGTATAGACCTCCAGATTTTGGTTTGCAAAAGTTTCTGCCAAACCTCAACGCTCTCTTGGACACATTGGAACTGTTGGATCACCACCCTATTGTTGTTTGTGGTGACTTCAACGAAGACCTCCTTTCGAGAGGCAAAAAAAGCATAAGAGATGCACTTCTGTCCAGAGGCTACAACCAATTGATCACAGAGTCTACCACAGACAAGAACACTGTGATTGATCACATTTACATTTCCCAACCTGAGAAATGTGTTCAGTCAGGTGTTCTCCAAACGTATTATAGCTATCACAGCCCGGTCTATTGCATTTTGACTGGCTAAAGCCTCACCAGCCAACACTGATTTTGTGTCACACACTCACTTTGTGACACATCAGCGTGTTGTGCTGTCCGATTTTACAGTTGTGTCACACGTTTTTCATGTGGCACATTGTTCTGCTGTGTTTTGTTCTTGCTCTGATTTGTTCTTTGAGTTCCAGGCCTGAGGGGGTCCAGGAGGTGCAGTGGTGAGATCAGACGTCCTCCCACAAGTCCCCTCCTCTCGGACGCCCAGTCCTTTTGGAAGTCTTCTACAGCCTCCCCATAGGCATGTCTCAGGTAGGAACAAGTGTTCAATAGATATTCGTTCTAATCGTGCACATTAATTTACTTAATTGTTGAAAAATGTCAAACTAATTGATTTTAATTTGCCACTCTTGATTGTTCACCTTTTAGAATTTGGACTTGGCTTCCTGTGGTCCAGGGAGCGGGGTGTGTAGTGTGCAGTGTCGGCCGACGGCCTGTATAGGTCCGGTAACGGCTGCAGCTTCACATCTGCTTCCACGACCTGCTACGACGGGACATGCCTCAGGTAAAAACCGCAGTACAGATTTGCACTTGTTTCACATTTCAATTTCCCCAGTTAATTTTGATCTTTTAACACCCACAGACAACACAGAAGACCTCCAGAAGGCTGAAAGAAAAGGCTGAATGTTGTAAATAAAAAATGTATAGTATATGAAAATATTTCAAGTCTGAAGTGTCTTCTTTGGTTGCTATAGTAGTACTACATGTACAGTATTTTGTATTGCATTGTTACATTGGTCCTTCTCTCTATGTATATGGGTCATTCCAGAATTGGAGGACAATTTAGGCATCCTAACCTTTGAAAAATCTCATATTTTTCTGTCATATATTTAAGAAAACCAGATAGCAAGCCATCAAATAATGTGATTCGGCCAGCTCAGGCATTAAAGTTACACTTTTTATGAAATGTTTTATTTGATGTGCGCCATGCATAGTACAATCCTGTTATGAATACTCAGGAACCTGAAAAGTATATTTTTTTCAAAAATGTTTAATAAATCCTTTACCATTAAGTAAAGAAGGCCACATGCACATTGGATAATCAATTAATTTCAGTTAAGACTTGACCTCGATTAATTAAACAACTTTTGAACTCTGGCATGCCCAACTTTTCAGTATTTGCTTGTTTTTTTAATTAAATTGCAAATATTTGCTCAAATCTATTTCAAATTAAATCATTCAAACCACTAAAAGTACAATAGGTCAAACCCTCATGAGTTTGGGAAATCATTTAAGATTATTTTGATAAAATTATTTGGTAACGGTTGAAATTAGAGTAACAGGGTTGAATGGCTCCATTACTTCTTATTATAGATCATAACATAAATTTGACAAATACTCAGGACCACAGGAATGTTGTTTCATAACATCTTATGCTGTGTATTAACCTGCAATGCCTATCATTCAATTTCTTGCATATTTCAAATATTAGGTTTTGGGGCTTTCTCTTTCATATAGGTGTAACTGTAACAAGCTGGAATGTATGATATGAACATATTTTCAATAAAGGATCAGTGAGTAGGAATGATACATCAACATGTCACTAAGACCACAACTGGACCTGATCAAATATTCAATAGTCAAACATGAAAACAGTAGTACTGTAGGCAGACATCTATAAAAATGAATGAGGATGTCAAAGTAGTCATGAACAACTGATCAATGTGATAGAAAGCTGATGTCCAGGTTTAAATTCCGTGGCTGGCCAGAGCATCCCACACCTCTCTTGCAATGGCCATATGACGTGACGTAACATTCTCTGGAGGACGAATGAGGGACATCACATCCTCAAAGGGATACCAATGAAGATCATCCCTCAATGGCCAGAAGAAACGATTTTCCCCCACTCTGCATACATTTCACCTGGCAGTGGTGCGACAGACCGGAAAACATCAGGTATGTTACGTCCCTGGTCTAGGGGAAACATGAACGCAACATGATAATGCTCTGGACTCAGCCACCCCCAATGAAGCCAGCCTGGAAAAATTCTCAAAAGGTGCACAAAAGGTTTATTCTTTAAACAAAACAAACAAAGGTAACTTAAAACTCCCAGTAACATAAAATTCTAATTTTATAAAGCAAACTATAAACTGGGTTTCCCGAATAAACAATTAACAAACTTAGTCACTAACAGGTCTTTGGGCTTCCTGCCCTACCACAGGATCAGTCTCCAACTATCACATGAACACACAGAGCTGACAACAGGCTGCTTCATCGAGGGTGGCCGGATCAGGAGAGAGTGAGCAGGTTGCAGCAGCTGGTTTTTGTAGCCTCCAGGCAGACTCTCAGGTGGCAGCAATCCTCCCAGCAGCCCAATCAGCCTCAGCACCAGGAACTAGTCACAGCTACTGACTCTGCTGGACAGCCACACCCACTCACACGCACACACACACACAGGAGGAGGAGAGGAGACCAAGTTTCTCAACATGAACACTGCACAAAATGACCCAGGGTCATCACAGTAACCTCTCAGCTTCACACATCCTGAGGAGTGACTTCAATCCAAATTTTGACCAGGTGAGATCCTCCTGTCTCTGCCTTTCAAAATAAAAGCACAGCACAATTTCTAAATAAAAGCCTGCCACAGACCGGAAAACGCCAGTTAACCTCTCAGCTTCACACAGCCTTTAGAGTAACTCCAATCCAAATTTTGAGCATGTGAGATCTTCATGTCTCTGCCTTTGAAAATAAAAGCATAGCACAATTTTAAAATAAAAGCCTGCGACGGACCGGAAAATGCCAGTTAACCTCTCAGCTTCACACAGCGTTGAGAATAAATACGCCGCTCCGGACATGCACCCATCCCGAGCCCCTCCCACGATTTCCGCACCAGCGGGAATTGTCTAGTTAGGGGCTCGGGCTTCGACACGAGCCACTCTCCTCTCCCATTGCAAAGCAA
>NC_067119.1:43556905-43612103 GCF_021347895.1 Acanthochromis polyacanthus
CCTCTGCTCTATCCACCTTTTGGAGGGACTCCTAAACCCCCCGGGTTTTCTAACCCAGAACAGAGTATCCAGCCAGAGATTCTATCCTCTGTGGATCAGTGACTTTTTCCATTTCCATTAACCTTAGCGCTTCTTCATCATTTTCATCCTTTTTATTCCATTAACCTTAGCACTTCTTCATCATTTTCATTTCTTCCAGAAGCAACATTCAATTTTGTATACTAGAACACACAGGAGGAATTCTGACAACAGTTTTGGAATAGCCAATAGCAGACTTTGATGTCAACAGGCGTCTGCTTACCTTTTATAGGGCGCCCAAGTTGTCAAAAAGTCCTTTGTATGTCCGTTGTTGTTCAAATGTACGTCTATTGTCAATTCTCCTTCTCCATCCGGGTCACGGCACCAAATTGTTGGAAATCAGCCTATCCTACAATTAAACAAACCAACAAAATATGTGTAAGGCTGTTTCCGCCAGTTCTTTTTATGGAGTAGTCAGGAAGACTTCTTCTTAAAATCAAAAGTATTTATTACAGCAAAATTGAATGTGCGATACAGAGCTCTGGGCCTGAATCCTCTGTCCCTAACCGACAATAAGTGTTCAGTCAGTTCGGATGGAATCAGACTGCTAACTGTTCCTGACCCAGTTCTTCTTATACTCTAACATTGTGTATAGCTATCGATCAAGCCGGCCGCCCCTCCGATGCTGCGTTGTTCCGCTGTCCCTCTGTCACAGCAGATGTTTTGTCATTTACGCTCACGTAGGAATGACTTCGCTTCTGCAAAGCAAGATTAGAAACTGCACATACAACTCGCTCATGGTCTTTACTGATTACAGTTTACGTCAAAAACTATCTGTACCTTTATTTATCAAAACTGTCTGTACTTTGATTATCAATCACTTTATGTCTGATCATCCTTGGTTTCAATCACGAGTAATAAGTAAATAAAGCTGGACTTATCTTCTTTGTTCATTACAGTCACCACCATGGTAATTGATGCTCTTGACCTTCCTATTCCTCAGAACCAATACAACTCTTTAATATGCACACTGAGCAATTATAAAACACACCATTTCCCACAATAGTATGAGCTTTTTCTGTCTATTACAAAACCCAGTAGAATAAACAAGCAGCAGTGCTACTTTTAATCGATAATGTTTTTACCAATGACACTCAATATGGATGCACAAATGGATTGCTGATCTGTGACATATCAGACCACTTACCTGTGTTCACGATAAAAGATGGAAATGTAGGAAAAAACAAAATTCAAGATAGCTAGCCAGAAGCATTTACAGACTGAACAAACAACTAATGCGCTGTTCAACGCCCTGTTGGAACAGGACTGGAGTTCAGTGTACAATGAAGAAAATGCTGACAGTGCATATGAGAACTTTTTAGAAATATTCATTATGTCATTTAATAAATACTGTCCTATTATAAATGATAAGAAGAAGAATAGATACAAAGATTGCCCATGGTTAACCACAGGCTTAAAAAAGGCTTGCAAAAAGAAGAACAACCTGTACGCAAAGTTTATCAAATCAAGAACAAAGGGATCAGAAATTAAATCAGGGCTTAAAGTGAGAAAAATCCTGAGCCTGAACTTCTAAGATCCAATTTATAGTGTCAATAAACGTATTTAAATGTATTTTAAAACTCACTAAAACACAATATATATGAGATTCTATTAATTCAGAGCAAATATGAGGTCATCTGGTGGAAATGATGCCGATTATGTTCCCATTATTTTGTTGTTGCTCAAATGTAAAACCTTACTCGGCCAAAACTTAAGACATTTTAGAAAGTGCCAAAAGTGAGATTTTTTTTGTGTTAATGTTTCAATACCACATCACTATAATTGCAAAGATTTATTTTAGTGTAAAGGGGAAAAATCATGAAAACCAAGTACATGCATTATTAATAATTTTTATCTCTTCAGTAGATTTAACAAGAACTCAAAACAACACCAACCACAACAAAACTGCTACAAAACTATGCTGCTTTCCTTCATAAGGCACAATTTTTACTTACAACATTATCTCAAGTGTCAGTCTCAAGAGAATATTAGTGCTTGGAGAATACTGTTTGAAAAAATTTAATATTCTCTGGAACACTACAAGAGAATAAACTGTCATATGTCACTTGCTATACCAACTTTGTATTTCAGCAGGTAATAAAAGTACTAGTATTAACTCTTAAAAGCAATTTTAGTTATTGCCACACAATATAAGATACCTCTGAATAAGCTGATCATGATGCTGACTCTCAAACTCTGTAACTAGCAAAGAAGTCCGGGCCTTCCTGATCTGGTTTATCTGGGTCCTGGCAGCAATGGACTGCTCATGCTGAAGAACTTCTACTCTGGCCTTTTCCTCTGGAGTCAGCCCATTTCTCACAAAGGTGTGATTAAGAAGCCCTCTGCAGCACATAACCACACATACGCATGTTAGTAACTGCTCATTTGATAAACCTCAATAATCTGTGTGATTAGTTTAAATCATTTGATTTTCAATTTGAACTGACACACATTTTGTTTGTTTTGGTAAGGGAAAAAATGTATTCACTGTATAATTTGTTCAGTTGGCTTTCAATTTAAATGTTTCTATTTTTTATCTATATTTTGGAAAGAAAAAACGGTGAAAAGCAGGCTAAGAACATTCTTATTTAACTATCTATCCATTATTCATTTCACACAACCCATACGTTCGTTCTGTTCTGACTAATAATATTTGCTTAAGATTGGAGATTTTTTGTTTGTGGCTAGACATCATTCAGATGCATAAGGTCAGAAAATCTGCTGAGAGCTATTTAACTCATTATTACAAACATCCTATATGTCCTCAAATAAAAAAGGTTCATATCACCTAAGCTACATTCAGTTTGTGCATATTTAACTAAACAGATGTTCTGAGTAGAATAATGGGACAAATCCGTATGGCTTGATCTTTGATTTTTTTTCCTTTCAAAATAAAATCCAGCAAACTAAATAAATGTTTCCTTTTTTCCTTTTGCTGTTGTAAAACACATAGAAAATGTTGAAAGATTAAGAAATCAAACAAAATCAACACCTTCTGTTTTTGTTACTTTTTTAAAATTCAATATCTAAGCCCGTTTGTTTTTATTTTGTGGCGAAACCATGGGGACTGTGGGACATGCACGCGCATCGCCACTGACGCACTTACGCCAATGGGGCGAGTCAACACACCGCGGCTCAGGGATAGCAGCAGCGGCTGCTCTCTTTGTTAATCAGCAGAGACACATCCTCTCTCCTCTGTCACACAAAGTCTGAGCAAACTTTAGTATCTGCGTCTTTGAGCTAAACACAAGCTCCAACGCTATTGACCAGCGATCAGCTGCTCGATTCTTCACGGCACCACTCACAGATTGGAGCTCCGTGCGCTCTGGACAGACCAGGCAGCCACAGGGCTGGGACACGTGGAATGGGTCTACAGTCCAAGCAGAAATAAAATAAATAATATGCAATATATATCAATGTGTTTCCAGTAATTCCCTTTAAATATAATTACAAAAACCACCAACAAATATTGCACATTTGGATTTTGTTTGTGGGATACTGTTATTTCTTATCAGTGGCTCAGCAGCACTGACGATGCCGAACCAAGAGGGTGCAGCACATCGTGCACCCAGCAGTCGATGCGCACTCGCAGTTAGAAAACTGTGATTGGATAAAAGTTCCATCAGAAAGTCGCATGCCTGGACAGAAGGTGTATATTTTTTAATGTAGGATTTGGAGTTTGATTGATTAAAGCGGAGCAACTGAATGCACAATGACGCACATGCTTGGAGCCTTCGGGACGGAGATGGATGAATTTTTTTAAATGGTACATTTCCATGCGCCGGAAAACTTTAAGCCCTGCATTTAACTGAGTAACCACTTTGAATGGTTTCATTAATTTACCAGTCACGTCTGTCAACGACAGCTTTCCTCTTAATGGATTTTGCAACGAAGCAATGAAGACACTAAACAAGAAATTAGACCTGAATTCTGTGAAGCCGGATCTCAAGGACTTTAAGTTTGTGGAGGACTTCATGAACTTTTACTGAACCCTGCATGGACAAATCTTCTTGGCAGGGGTTCAGTCTGTGTCCAGTGTGCATACGCTGGTGTCGTTGTAGGGTTCCCTGTTGGTTGGACGTTGGTCCAGACTGGTCAAAGCAGCATTGTTCACCATTGGAAGAGTGCTGACAAGTCTGAGGGTGTTGTCCATCTGTTCTGTTCTGATTGGAAAACAAACACACAAACACAGAGAACGTCAGTGTTTCCTGCAGCATTGAAGAACTGATGCCTTGCCTGAGATAGAGAGCACCCCAAATGACATCTGAAGACACTTTTACCTGTTGGAATTTAACATTCAGTTGTCTGATTACATCAGAATTCCTAATCTAACCTACATCCCCAGATTAACCTGGACCAGATTTCTGTGTCAAAATGAATACAGGTTAGACTGAACGATAGCTGATAATGTGTTAACAGAATTCAACTGACCACAGTTGTTCAAAACAGTTTTGAAACAATTTTGCAGCAATATCCAAAATTATCCAATACACAATTGTGTGTACACTGTGACTGAGACCAGTCTTTACATACCTCACTGTGACACTGATTGAATGCTTTCTTTCTGGTGTGGATCTGCTGGTGTCGTTTCAGGGAACCCAAAGTTGTAAAAGTCTTCTTACACTCATCACATCTGTATGGTCTCTCCCCAGTGTGGACACGTTGGTGAATTTTGAGTTTTGCATTGGAGCTGTAGCGTTTCCCACACTGGTCACAAATGTATGGTTTAACCCCAGTGTGGGTCACTTCATGAGCTTTTAACTGTGAGTACATTACAAATAGTTTGCCACAGTGATCACATATCCACACATCATGGCCAGTGTGGATGCGTTGGTGACATTTTAAGCTCTGTTGGTGCTTGAAAGTTTTTTCACAGGAGTCACAGTGGTACCGCTTTCTACCAGAATGGGGGCATTGATGGATCAACAACTGTTCATGTTGGGTAAAGGTTTTCACACACTGATCACAGTTGAATGGTTTAACTCCACTGTGAATGAGTTGATGACTTTTTAACTGACTCTTCAGAGTAAAAGCCTTTCCACAGTGATCACAGCTGAATGGTTTAACTCCACTGTGCATAAGTTGATGACTTTTTAACTGACTCTTCAGAGTAAAAGCCTTTCCACATTGATCACAGCTGAATGGTTTAACTCCACTGTGCATGAGTTGATGACTTTTTAACTGACTCTTCAGAGTAAAAGCCTTTCCACATTGATCACAGCTGAATGGTTTAACTTCACTGTGCATGAGTTGATGACTTTTTAACTGACTCTTCAGAGTAAAAGCCTTTCCACATTGATCACAGCTGAATGGTTTAACTTCACTGTGCATTAGTTGATGTCTTTTTAACGCACGCTTGTGTGTAAAAGACTTCTGACACTGATCACAGCTGAACAATTTCACTCCACTGTGAATGAGTTGATGATTTGCCAGATGACTCTTCTGATTAAAAGCCTTTCCACACTGATCACAGCTGAATGTTTTAACTCCACTGTGAATGAGTTGATGTCTTTTTAAGCTCCACTTCTGAGTAAAAGCCTTTCCACACTGATCACAGCTGAATGGTTTACCTCCACTGTGAATGAGTTGATGTGTTGCTAGATTACACTTCAGAGTAAAAGCTTTTCCACACTGATCACAGCTGAATGGTTTCTCCACAGTGTGAATACATTTGTGAATTCTGAGCTTTGTTGCTGTGATAAAAGTCTTGCCACATTGCTCACAACTCAGTGATTCATCTCTTTTTGCTGTTGTTGCTGAACCATCCTTATCCTCCTCAGAGGTCCGACATCTCACTCCATTGCTGTGTTTACATTTCTGTAGCAAAAGACAAAGATAAAAACAGAGGCAGTGTTGGAAGAGCAATCATGAAAAAATTTATCCTAAAAGTCTCAATTCCATGTAGTTGGACATGAGGCTGAAACAAGATCAAGAATCTGCAGACATGCTGGCAGCTTTGTCATTAGAAACCTAGAAATGTGTCAACAGCACACTCACAATGTCAACAAAACTATTTACAGAGGCCGATAGTTTTCACCTTCAACAACATCAATGTCCAGATTTAGGTCTTAATGGCAGCAGGGTCAATTCACACCACCAACACTTTCTAGTTTCTCCTAGGGGACCAGATGTTGATACCAGTCCAGAAAAGAACTGTAATTCTGCCACTGAAATTTGGATTTGACCCCAACGACCCGGGAAATTTGTTGTGCAGCAGTTACACAAGCGTTCACCATCAAACAACAAAAGCAACAAAACAGTTAAAGGAATAGCAACGATTAAAGGAAATGTTTTTAAAATGTAAAAAAACACATTAAAACAATTACAAGCAAAATAAAAGCCATTTAAAGAAAAATGAAACAAAACATAAGATAGACAGGGACATCGGCAGCAATCTTGGGCATTTAGTCAGACGTCGTAAAAGTTTTCAATAAACGGCCACCGATGTAATCAGGTAGAGGACTTTTCTTTGGTCTGCACTGTTTGAGACACCAGATTACATTGCCCACATCAAGAAAGGGATTCTGTGGAGAGGCTGACATGAGACAGTTTTTAGTCTCAGCATGTTTAGCCCTAAAATCATGGGAGTCAAACCTGACATAAAAACTGTTTAGACTTTGAGCCAGCTCTAAATCACAATTATAACCAGTGAGCTGAACTCTCTCATTGACGCATTAATTAGTTCCAGTGATCAGATTCATGCCGTCCCAGACTGAACTGAGGTTGTTCATTTTGAGCTGAGACTCAACTTTATCTTTGTATTGTCTTTTGTGGGTCCTGATCTCCTACTTTATTTCCTTCTGGCGGTTATACAGATTTAGTGTATTTCCTTCTCTGAAGACTGTTTTCTTTCTGTACAGTAGGTCTTTGAGCTTCTTAGAAAGCCATGGCTTAGTGTTTGGATACAGTTTTACAGTTTTTTTCAGGAATAACACTGGTTTCACAGTCTGTGACCCAGCTGCTCACAACATCAGTCGGTTCATCAATATCAGCTGAGGACTCCTTAAACACGTCCCAGTCAGTAACCTCCAGACATCCCTGCAGAGTGTGACAAACTTTCACTCTGATGTTCTGCACTTTGCCTTGCTTCAGTACAGTGGTAGACAGGGATAAGGAGGATGCAGTTGTGGTCAGAGGAACCCAGAGCAGAAGCACCTTTCACATTGCTGTAACAGATCAAAGAGTTTGTCACATCTAGTGGGACATGTTATTTACTGATGGAAGTCTCTCAGTGTGTGTTTTAGTGTGCAGTGGTCTCTGGATGACCTGATGGATAAGCCCACAGGTATTTATTTCACTGGCCTTTGGATGATATCGACAAGTTTCACAAATATCTGAGGAAATTTCTGAGGCAGATATGGAGGGCACAGTGAAGCAGAAAGCAGTTCTAAGTCAGTAGTGAACAGTTTCAGATTTGCACCAGCGCTGTCCTTGTCCATTTGGAAGACCCACTTGAGCCCAAGCTTTCATTTGCTGGCTGATGTTCCTTCAATATTTCCACATAATGTTCTATCCTCTTGATGCCATCTATTTTGTGAAGTGCACCAGTCCCTCCTGCAGCAAAAACACTCCCACAACATGGTGCTGCCACCCCCATGCTTCACAGTTGGGATGGTGTACTCAGGCCATCCTCAGCCAGCATCTTCACAAGGTCGTTTGTTTTTGTTCTGGGGTTGATGAGCACATTTCCCTCCAAAACAATCCTAACCTTAACCAATCTCCATCTTGAGCAGTAGGATGGCTTGACATTCCCATGGTGTTGATCTGTGCATGTAATTGTTTGGACAGATAAACATCAAACCACAGCAATCTGGAAATTGCACCCAAGGATGAACCACACCAGTGGAGGCCCACAAATGTCTTCCTGATGTCTTGGCTGATTTCTTTAGATTTTCTAATGTCGTCACACAAGGAAGCAGTGTGTTTGAGGTGTGCCTGAAAATACATCTTAATCTATCAAAAGCTTTCAAAGTCAGGACATCATCTTGAAGGAATAGCAATCTTAGTGGATGCAAACTTCTGATTGTGAAGAAAGTCATAAAAATTCTCTCAAAAAAAAATCTCTCTTTCGTTATTCTGGCATTTAAAGATAATTTTGGTCATCTTAAACGACATAAAACAGGAGAAGCATTACCAGATTTAATGTCAGATCGTGTCAATTATAAAAAGGGTTATGTGTCGTTTATACAGTGTAAGTAAACTTCTGGGTTCAACTGTCTGAATTTCTTGACAAGGAAAAGGCTGGTAAACTCACAATGCTCAAAAGTATTATTCTCTACCAAAGAAAATGCTGCTCTTTACCTTCCTGAACAACTTGCTTGAAAAACAAGACTTTTCTTCCGTTACTTATCTTCATCATCATGTAAGACATTTTCAGAAAGTATGATCAGCAGCTAGTTCAGCCTCAAACTAAAAACAAGCAGCTTCCAAGCAGTCCACCATTATATCCTCAGTACAGCTGCTTCTGCAGAGCTACATCTCTCCAGCCATCGTCACCTGGCTTTGGTCGGCCCATCTAACCAACTGGAGCAACTTTACACATTTTAAAGAACAAATGAATGATAATAATGTTACAGTGGTATGTTTCTCACTTTTTGTGAAGAATCCATGTTTCCTCCGTTGTTGAGCTCAGACTAAATGGCTGCCAACATTCCTCTGCTCCTCCGTCAGACTCTCCTCCTCCTGCCAATCACCTGTCACATCAAACATCTTCATTAGGATACCACTCTATACACAAGTGTCAGAGTGTCCCATATGTTCATCAGCCAACACAGAGGACACATTTCAACTCAATAGTTCACTTTTAGCTCTTTTCAATTTCACCTAAAACTGATACAAATGAACTTAAACTGTTAAAAATAAGGAACATAGACAGAAAACAGACATGGAAAAAGAGAATAAAGAGAACATAAAGATGCTACTGCAGGTGATTCAAGACAGGACTGCTGGTAGAAAACTGTTCATGCTGTAAGTTAGTGAATGTATTTTACTGCTCAGTGTTCTGTTTAAAGGCAGCTCTCACTCTCTGTTCTTTGCACTCTCTCATAGTGTCAAGTGTCCTCCCACTTTCAATGACAGGTGATTCTCATTGATGATTTTTCTCACAGTTTCTGCAGTTTCCCCACTTGAAAAAGGATGTTTCATCTACCCAGGGTTTGAGCAGGACTCCACTCATCAATCAGACAGTTGCTTTCTTTCTTTTCCCTCTTTCATTTTGCAGTGGTCGCAAATTCATGAGATACAGAGGTGGCAACTTCCATAAGTCCATACGTTTAGTTGATAGATTAAGGTGAAAAACCTTTAAACAGAACACAAAAGGACAATGTTTGCATTACTGCATTCAGCAAATAGTAACAACCATTCCTCATGGACATTTTCACCACATTGGCAAATGCTACTCCACTCACTTTATGTTTGTCAACCTCAACACCACATAAACTGAAGCAACAAATCATGGCATGAGCAATATTCAACCCAATACTATACCACACATGAATTTATCTGCATTTTAAAGAGTTGATTTTGAATCACAGTTTAACAAATTACTCTGAGCATTTTTACCAAATTTTTTTTACAGGGTTTATACACCAATCTTGAAGTTAAATTTACTACCATTTAATACCTTTTTTTTTACTACCTTCAGATTTTTTTTACAACCATCAAGACACCGAGTTCCAAGTATTAATCAGAAACCTTTTTTGATATGCACGCAGATTTTGACATACAACACTTACATCATACTTACCACTCTCCAAGGAGACCTAGTTATTTAGCTACAGGGTATTAGTTACAGTCACTGGTGCAATATGAGGTGGGGTGCTTTGCTTCAGAGGCACTTGAGTGATGGAATGGTATTGGATTTAAACTTACAACCTTCTCAAGATTGACTCCCAACCATTAGGCAACAGCTACTAATACTATAAAAGAAGAGATTCAGACAAAATATTGCACATTTATTTCCTGTCCCCATGGAAGACTCCACTAGTCCATTAAGAACATGTTTAACAACCACACAAACCAGTAAAAACAAATTGAGACAAGGATTGAACAACCAACTAGGCTTAAATGACCAACAAATCTGCACGCAAATTTTCACAAAACACTTAATCAAAAAGAGAGCAGGATGACAAAATAAAAAAAATCTTGTGCCAAGTGCCTTAACCTTTCATAAAATAGAGAGAGAGACAGAGACAGAGACAGAGAGAGAAAATAAAAATCTTACGGCAAGTGCGTCAGCTGCACAGCCTTGTCCTCGTTAGTTTTGTCCATTTGCACCAATTCCTCCTTCTCTTTGTATCTTCTCCTCAGAGAATTTCATTTTGTGATTAGTTCAGCCATTGCAATTTTGTCCAATCACCGCAACTTTCCCGCAATTTTGGCCCGCCTCCCGTGAGTTCCACCAATCATAGCAGTTCCCAGCGCAAACGTAATGCACGTATGTCACCGAATTCACTTCCTGTTTATGGTTTGAAGATGCAGACGTGCGATACTAATGTCTCTCATTTACCAATAAAAATTACTGCTGAAGACCGTGATAAACAATTAATTCACTGATGTTCTTCACCAAAGCGGAGCTAAACTGTTTTACAATCGTGCAATATTGTGGTGGAATACAAAAAAAGAAAAAAAATCATCGATTTCACTTTTTAAAAAAATAAATAAATCACGAAACATATTAGAACGGCTGAAATGAGCGGACAACAGACCAGACAAATCACCATGATGGAAACTGTTGCATCCAGATCCATTAGAGCCCTGAAAGAATGAGGTAAATTAGATTAATTATTCCACCAAAGAGTGGAGAGAAATGTCCATGTCGTCCGGAGGGTCGACCACCGCCTGAGCGGGACCCTACCACGGGCAACACGCTTTGTGGTTGGACAACTGGGGCAGACGGGGCGTCTCGGTCTCGCCGCTGAGAGCCACGGCGGAGTTATGTGACGATCAGCGTGTGTGAATCATTTCCTTGTTACCCACATCACTCAAAACGGACTCGGGGATTTGAATGTAGTTTTCAGGGTCGCTCAGAAATGACACAAGGACCAAATGATTAGACTTCGGCAGTGATACGGCTTAAAGTTTGGATCCACGTATAGGTTGTGGGAGAGCAATCTGCGGACAGATGAGCGCCAATCCGAGATCCCGCAGGCCGCGGTCGCTCTCAGAATACTGAGTAGAAGTGGCATCATCCAGGGAGAGCATGTCAAGTTAGCATTGCAGCAGCTAAGTCAGCTATGTGCTCAGTGCGCACGCGGAGGATTTCAGCTCTCGAACCATAGATATATACAAACGCTCTAACGACCAATGAATGCATTGCTATGACGTCGACGTGAGCGACTGACGAACGTTCCGGTATCAAATTTTGCAAGCAAGATATGTTCTATTTTATTGATGTTTATTTTTTGATCAAAATGAAACAGCTCATTGTCTAAAAGAAAAAAATAATGCAAGTAACGGAATCCTGCACAGTTTGCCGCAGATCTTGATGCTTTCCCAACAGAAACTCGCGGCCACTTTGTTTGAACGCGGTCTTTCATTCTCAGTTCTTCCTCAGTGCTGCGTGTGTCCCCTTTTTTGCCGCCGGTGCCAAACCTGCAGCCGCAGATTTGTTCCGCCCCAGCTGAGTGTAGGAGCTGTGCGAAAATGCTTCTCCTTTGAGTTGACTCCCTGATTGAAAGCTTCTTTGAATGCTTCAAACAGTCATTCTCTAATATCAGCCCAGAAAAACGGATCAAAGTGGGTTGTAAGTCAATCTGGAGCCGCTGATTTCCCCAAAGACATTTTCATTCCAGCTCTATCAATCTCTCCAAACACGTGCTTTTAAAGTCAGTCTGAGGGATAAATGCTTTGACTTTTTAAGAAACAAAAGAAGAGGGGGACTAATTTTACTGTTCAAGGTAAGATGGGAAAAGTAAGAAGGCACTTCAGTGGTGCAAGAAGAGACTCAACTTTCTCATGACCACAGGACTGCATAAGAAAATATCGAGGATTCTCTAAGGACTATGAGTAACATCCAGTAGGTGGCAGCAATACGCCAGTGATGCGTCTAGTCTGCCTAATTCAATGAGGAAGAAGAAAGTAACTCAGTGTTTCTGCCGGAACTTCACAGTGTGACACCCGGCGGATGTAAACAAAGAAGCATGAGCAGAGTTAGCTTCACTGCTGTGTGGACTGAGCTATAAAACGGCTGTATTATAGTATGAATGAGAAATATCAGAGCGATAAAGTAACGATGTGTTCAGTTGAGTATCTGAGAGAGTTGATCAGCGACAGACTAGCTGCTGCTGCTGGAGAAATATTCTCAGAGTTTGAAAAAACCATCGTCCAGTACCAGGAGGAGATCGATCGTCAGCGCAGACTGCTGGATGTCATCTGGAAACCACACATCCCCTTACAGCCCATAGGTGTGTATGTGTTTTGATGGTGAAGAATTCCACTTCTAGCATGTAGAACATCATGAAGTGTTCAGATGAACTGAGACACACTGTGAGGAAGAGAGAATGGGCTCATAATATGGAGTCTGTTAGTTGATGCTGTGTGGAGTTTTAAAAACGTGATCGTTGTGTTGATTGACCCTGGAAGCAAGAACCAAAGTTTCCTGTTCAGAGGTGCTGGAAGTGTTTATCTGAACTACTCCACACTGACAGCAACTGCATTGTGTTATCAAACAGTTTAATAATAAAACTCTGACAGAGGACTCAGTCATTCCATCATTTCAGTCCAGAGACATAATTCCATGTATAGAGATCATTCATGATCTAAAGAAAGCGCACGTACAGAGTTAGAGAGTATAGAAGTAATGTGTTCAACTGCATTCCACTATTAACATGTTGGGTTTCACTGATGAGTCAAATCAACAGTACAGTAACCAGCAGTAAAATAAGAATAACATTAAAATCCAAATGTCCTGACAGGTTTGAAGGCTGAAGAGGACAGCAGCTTTATTCAGACAGATTTTAATGGATCCCCATCAAACCTGTCTGTGTGGTGTGTAGAAAAGTACCCAGTGGTGTTTACCATTAGAACTTTGTGATCCTGTATCCACTGTGGAACAACGTGTTCATAGAAATGTTCAGTCATTTGGAGATGCTTGTATCATTCCTGCTGCTGTTTCATGGCTCAAAGACTTCTATTAGAAACCATCATATTCTTTTTGCATCAAACATTCAACTCTTGAGCTGAATTTGTTGGAGACAGCCAGTCCTGGACAAAGTGACAGATGTGTGTTCTCTCATCATCACAGTAGTCACCATTATCTTTTGTCTCTTTTTCCCTCCAGAGCTCCCACAGTCTTATGTCTGTGAGAATGAGAAGACTGTTGTTGACCATCAGCCCCATGACCAGGAGAGAAACTCCATGGTGGACCATGAGGACCCAGAGCCTCCACGGATTAAAGACCAGCAGGAGGAACTCTGCACCAGTCAGGACCAATCAAACCCAGAGATTTCTCAAATTAAAATGGAACAGGAAGAATTGTGCACCAGTCTGGACCAATCAAACCCAGGGTTACCACAAATTAAAGTGGAACAGGATGAACTCTGCTCCAGTCAGGATGAAGAGTTAATTGGATTGAAACAGGAGACTGATACCTTTGAGGTGACTCCTGCTGATGAGGAAAGTGACCACAGTGAACCAAAACCAAACAGTGATCAGCTCCTGTTTCACATCTCTTGTGTAGCTGAGTGCCCAGATCAGGAAGGAAGCAAGGATGTAGACTCAGGATCAACTAGATGTATCGAGCTGAAACCAAGACATCAGAGTAACAACAGTCACAGTAATGATGTAGACAATGCTCCAACATCAGCGAGACAGTGTGATAATGACAAGGCAACAAAATCTGTAACTTGCAAAGTCTGTGGAAAAGCTTTTTGTTGTAAATCAGATTTAATCAAACATCACAAAACCCACACAGGTGAGAAGCCATATTCTTGTGAAACCTGTGGAAAAAGCTTCAGTCAACGGGTCCATTTGACTGTTCACATGAGATGTCACACAGGTGAGAAGCCGTATGTTTGTGGAACCTGTGAAAAAAGCTTTAGTCAACCGACCTCTTTGACTGACCACATGAGACTTCACACAGGTGAGAAGCCATATTCTTGTGGAACCTGTGGAAAAAGCTTCAGTAAACGGGTCCATTTGACTGTTCACATGAGATGTCACACAGGTGAGAAGCCGTATGTTTGTGGAACCTGTGAAAAAAGCTTTAGTCAACGGACCTCTTTGACTGACCACATGAGATGTCACACAGGTGAGAAGCCATATTCTTGTGGAACCTGTGAAAAAAGCTTTAGTCAACGGACCTCTTTGACTGACCACATGAGATGTCACACAGGTGAGAAGCCATATTCTTGTGGAACCTGTGAAAAAAGCTTCAGTCAACGGACCTCTTTGACTGACCACATGAGACGTCACACAGGTGAGAAGCCATATTCTTGTGGAACCTGTGAAAAAAGCTTTATTCGACGGACCTCTTTGACTGAACACATGAGACGTCACACAGGTGAGAAACCATATGTTTGTCACATTTGTGGAAAAAGATTTTCTGGTTCATCAGCACATAATAGGCACATGGCAGTTCACAAAATGGGAAAACCATATTCTTGTGGAACCTGTGGTGAAAGCTTTAGTCGACAGGACCATTTGACTGTCCACTTAAGACGTCACACAGGTGAGAAGCCATATTCTTGTGGAACCTGTGGAAAAAGCTTTAAATATAGTTATCAATTAAAAGCCCACATGAGAATCCACACAGCTGAGAAGTCCTGATCCTGAAACATCTGTGGAAAACATAATGTCAGAATTAAGGTTGAAACAACATGTAAGAGTTGGTACAGGTTAAAAGTAGATGTTTTAGATTTAAAGCAGCTTTAGTCTGTGGTTCAACAACAACTGTGAGGAAGTATGTAAGCAATCCTTGATGATTAGACCAGATGGAGTCTGGACTGTGGTGGTGGAGCAGCAGGCAGAAGAACCAAACTGAATGTCTGGATGGATATGGTATTGGTACAGACTGCTACATTTCTGCTATCATGACATCCTTCATCAGCAGAGCACTGATTGGAGATATTGTGAAGCTGTTTGGAACATTTTCACATCCTGCTGAGAGAACATGGCTGTTCAGGTGTGAACATACTGCTGGAATCCACTCAGCTTGAGTTCTGCTGTCTTTCAAGTAAAAGGAGGCAACGAGATACAGAGACATTGTGACAGTAGAACACAACAGAGTGAGTCACTGCAGCAGAGGAGATCTGGACGTGAAATAAAGTTGTAATAAAACGTCTACAGCTCCATGACTGCTTCATGAAATGTTTTGAATGTTTTCAAACAGATGAACATTTACAAGTTGTTTAATAATTAATGTAACATTGAAGATCCCCAGCAAGAATATCTCTGAGTCAGATATCAAAGACATAACCAACATTATTATGTTTTCAAGCAACAGACACGTGGTTTTACTAGTAGTAGCTGACACACTCCTGCAAATGTCAAAACCAGAAATGTTAAAAACAGGTGAAGCTGTGCTGCAGTTTCTGCTGGTCAGATAAAGGTCTTATGCTATTTGTTTCTTCTATTGTCACCACATAGGTCATCTGTGTGATTTGTTAGTAGGATCTCATTGTGTCGTCATACAGCACATTGAACCCTTGTATTGTCTGAACGTCCTGAACACTCCTCCTGTCCTCAGGGTCAGAAATGACCTGCCTCCACTGAGCCTCTAAAATAGAGCAGCTTAATGGAATTTTTAACCAAAAATCTATTTTACATGAAGAAACAACCTGTCATGCATCACACACTTTGTGAATGCCTGTTTTTGCTTCCTCAGAGGATAGAAAGACTGTATTTAATCAGTGAACACCATTCGTTTTTATACCATTGTTCATGCTGTAACTGTTTTCTTTCTTTAAGTAGAGGTTTATTATCACTATTATTGCTGCTAAAGGTACTGCATAGGTGTAAACATTTCTTGTTTTGCAGGAGATAATACTTCTATAGCCTAATAAAGTACCAGAAATGTGCAGAAATGAACTTGAAATGCATTTTTGAAGGGAAACAACAGTGTACTGTATACTGTACAATGGAATATAAAACTACAAAACTCAACTACCAGATACTAGTACTCTCTCATTTTTTGGGTCATTGCTCCCACCCGAAAGATGCATAACCTACATCAATCATAAGAATAGAAAAAATAACAGATTCAAGCAAAATATTACGAACATATTAAGCTCTAATTAACACATGGAGGACAGACTGCAACTGTATTTGTCACACGTGCAGCACACAGTATTTGTTTTACAGTCCTTCTTGTTACTCCTGGATGACTAAATAAAACCTGATCTCTGACCTGCTGGGAACTGAAACCTGAAAACTGCCCTCATGGCTTCAGCAATATCAGATTAGTCCATATTAATTTGAAAATCTGCAAATATGACAATCTCAACAGTCCAGAAGTAGCCAGGGTGTAGAATCTTGACCCCACTATGTATTATGCTAGTTATTTAATGTTTTGTAACCTCGGTCACTTTTCCATGGGGGTCAATTTTCTATCTGACACCGGGTAAAAAATGACCTGAAGACAGTCTTTGTACCCTGGTGGTGTACAGCTTTGATGAAAATATAAACAAAAACAATGTTTCACTTTTTCTAATGTTGGGGTCACTTGAGGAAAAGTGATCAAATTTCAAGTTGAAAAAGGTCATTTAGGGGCCGTTCTATGCTATTAAACATGGTGGCCTGGTTCATTTTGACCCGAAGACAGCACTAAGGTTCAAACAACAGCAAATCAGTAAAAGTATTTTCCAGTTGAGTATGCTAAGAATTTACCTCAAGTTTAAATAATGAGTCCACAGTATTATTAGTTATTTAAAGAAATGCATGAGCAGAATTAGCAACAAAAATGACTAAAATGAGACACAAAATGAACATCTCATTTGGATCATTTTGTACATTTCAGTCTGTTTTTAGGAAAAAGTGTCATAAATCAGACTGTAAATGATCTATGAACAAACCTCTCTGTAGAAAGCCTCAGAATGTTGAATAGAATAAATGTGGACAGTTTCATGACTGTAAGAGAAGATTTCTGGATCATTTTGTGTCTCATTTGTGTCATTATGTGTTTTGTTTTGGTCAGTTTACGTCTTTCTGTTTGGTTTTAAACATTTTGCATCTTTTCATGTTATTTTTTTTCTTCCATTTTGCTCATTTTGTGCCTTAATTTTGACCATTTTGTGGTTCATTTTGGTCATTTTGTGTGTTTTTAAGTTTATTTCTGTTTAAAATTGTTCATCTTGTTAGTTCTTTTGGTCAGTTCACGTCTATTTCATCATTCTGTGACTCAGTGGCCATTTCTGTTTCAGTTTTCATCTCATTTTTGCTCTGAATTGCTCATTTTATCTCTCATTTTAGTCATTTTGCATCACTTTAAGGTTGTTTTTGTTCATTTTCTACATTTTGTGTCTCATTTTCATCATTTTTGCTTAATTTTAGTCCCATTTTGGACACTTTTATCTTTTTGTTTCACATTTGATGTCCCTTTTCTAATTTTATGGCTCATTGTGGTATTTTTCTGTCTTGGTAGGATGTTTTATGTTCCATTTTGGTCATTTTGTGTCCCATTTGAACTGTCCCATAACATTGTTGGACCGTTCAGTAGACTCTGTTTGGGTCTTTTTCTCACCACTGAAACATTTTGTCCATTTTTGTCTCATTTTGGTCATTTTATAGATTAGATTAGATCCAACTTTACTGTCATTGCACAGAGAACAAGTACTAAGACAGTAAATGCATTTTTTAAAAGTCCATTGTGATGTCAGAGAGAAGAACTAACAACTGTTACCACATTCCATATTCTGAAGAAAAACATGGAAACACTTGAGAAAGTCAGTTTAACACTCAAAGCTTGGAGATATTGGAGAGTTGTGGTGAAGATTTCAAGTGTGAAACTTGTGAAGACATTGTGAGCAAAGACTGTGACAGAAAAATGAAGCCTCCTCAGCCAGATAGGAAACATTCAGGTAAGACAGAAGTCCAGACAACGAGCTGCAACTCAGCTCCAGATATCAAACTACACACTGACATGTTAGACTGAAGTTTTCACAACACTGACAAGCTAACATTTGCTCATTTTGTGCCTTATTGTGGTCAGTTTGCATCCTTAGGGTTGTTAGTGGATAAAATGTTGTCATTTTTCATCTTTTTGTTGTTTTTGTTCCATTTTGGTGACTTAAAGGCTGTTTTTGTTTAATTCATTCCAGCTACACGGCAGCGGTTTGGATTTCTGATTTACTTTGTATATTGTTTACCGGAACGCTTTCATTTAGGACCAGAAGTGCGCGCTTCACTCCGCTTTCATCGTTCTGTAACCAATCAGAGCGTGGCTAAATATTAAAGCTGTGCTGCAGCGACCAGACAGAACAGCGACACCTAGTGTGTCTGCATTGAAATTACATGTTCCTTCTTTTTTTTTGTTTTTTTTTTTTTGTTTTGTTGTTGTTGTCTGCAAGTCCGCTCAAAAATGACACCAACCACTCATGGTGCCATTGCTTAAGCTTCATGTGCAATTTTTTTCTTCTTCTTTGTGACTGTGACCATCACCTGCCCTCATGGCAAATTAACCTATCATGTTTATTTCAAGCTGTTTCCGACATTATGCCATTGAGGGCTGTGCACACCCAAGTGAAACATAAAACAAACACAGGACAGACAGAAAGGTGAGGCATAGACAGTGTTCTGAGAGAAAAGGTGCATTTTATTTGTTTGTACTCTTTAATTCACACCTTAAGACCATTTACAAATCTAAAACCCTTCACAAACACCTAATACAACAAAATCCTAACTGGATCAATCATGAAGATGTCTGGAGGCCACAAGAAAGATAGATAAAGCAGAGTGAGATCCACAGACACTAACCCAGCAACCTCCATTGACTCAGCAACCGGAGGAACACACTCTATTGAGTTTTGGTAGGTGCCGGTGTGGTGGGTCTGGCATGCATGAAAACCTCCACCAAAAGGAAGGAGCTGTCCCCTCCAGCCCAAGGAGGTCCACCCAGCCCCCCCGCAGGAGCCACCAAGCGGAGACCCAGCCCAGGAGCCCGGAGCGACCCCCCCCCCCCGACACAGCCAGAGCCCCAAGGCCCGCGCAGCAGAACGGGCCATAGCGGACCCCCACGGCGCCCCACCGGCCCACAGCCCCACTTCAACCTTTTCAAAACGCTTTTTGTAATACGTTTTAGATGCAGTTTGCAGATGTTTCTGAAGATGTGTAGTGAATTCTCCTTGTCAATACATTGAATATATCCTCCAAAACATCCCATAAACAGTCTTCTGGTACAGAAACCTTCATCATTCTGAAGGAATTATTTGGTAAATGTTAGACTTTATACTTTATCAGCAGCAATACTTTCTTTCAACACAAAATCAGTAACAAAGAAAATAAAAACAGGATTTTGAACAGTGTGCTTTATTGCAAAATAACAAAATTCATGAACAGCAGGTTTCAGGCGTGGTCGTCATTGTGAACGAGGTCCTCCTTTTCCTCTTCCTCCTCCTCCTCTTCCTCCTCCTCCTCCTCCTCCTCCAGGGCAGTGTGATCCATCAACACTTGCCTGTATATAAAAGCATTAAATATTATCATGGTTTGTATCCATGTTTTCAGTCCTTTTATGTGCTGGCAGCAACAGAATGTTTGACAATAGGCAAATCTGTATTGTAGAATTTCCAACAATAATAAGGAATGCCGAGGTAAATATTATAGTAACTGCATTAATGCAATAAATAAAAATGATCTTTCATCCTGTGTACAGTCAGATGAGCTTTATGTCACTAAAGCCACTGAACAAAACCATGAAGATACAGTTTCTCATACTGTTCTCATTGTGTTGTCATAGAAACCCAACGTCTATTTAGTTGGTGATGCAGAAATCACATAAATATATTTTTTATGTTTGGTTCTGATTTGGTGCCAAAAATCTACTGGTATATATTACCAAGAATATTGAATCAATGACATTAATTTCACCTTGATTTGACCGATAACTAAAGTGATCGCTCAGAAGTGTTCATCATGTCTTCTTGTTATTATAGTAGTTTAAAGCTCTTTTATTCAGACATAAAATGAACAGACAGATCTTGATTACCTTGACAGTTTCAGTGAAAACGTTCAAGATCTGTCTATTCATTTTATGTGTGAACAAAAGAACTCAAAGCGACTGAACTACAGTGACTTCCTGCATTATCAGACCACCCCTGACCAAAGTGCACTTCTTCAATATAACGTCTCAATACATGAAGTTTAAAGTTTAACAGCTGTAATGTGCAGCAGCCAGTTCAAAAAGGCGTCTACATTGATGGGTAAAATAAATTCTTCACGCACGTTTAACAGCTTTCTACCAGCATTCCTGTCTTGCATCATTTGCAGTAGCTGCTTTCCACCATCATCATTTTTCATATTCCTTGTAGCTATCAACTATAACAACCAGTTGACTGAAGCAGCTGGTACATGAGACGTCCATTTGGTGTTAACACCCCCCCTTTTTGTGACTCACAGGATCTGAAGTAGAAAGTCTGAGTTAACAAAGAAACCTGACAACCACCATTAACTCTGACTGAGGCTTTAGTTTTTGTGGAGCCGGTGTACACAAAGTAAGCCTGCTTATACTGAACTTGCTTCATAGCAGCCCTCAGAGGAACAAAGTTAGATTTTTGGTGCCACGAAAATGTGAGCCACATTTCTAGATATTATTCATTAAATATTGTCAGCACAAACTGTAGAGTGACTCGGTTTTTCCTAGAACTAATCCTCTGTCACAGAATCCTGTAACATGACACAATGCTGACATTTCTTATTGCTGGGGGGCTTATTATTGAATAAAATCATCTACAAGGCTATATGTATGTACCTCAGTTGCTGAACTCCGGAGGCAAGACAGGGGCTCCAAGAATTCTTCCACTTAATTCCGCTGTTTTAAATGAGATGAAAATAAGATACTATTAAAAAAATAAAGCAATATACTATTCCAGCCCTGTCTCACGGGGATTCGTGAAACTGTCACGTCAGTTTTTGTTTCGGTTTCGTGCGCACCAACACAATGTCATGTTTTTCGTGCCGCTCACCACGAGCGAAACCCGCTGTGGTAATCACATCTGAAAGTGGTTTATACCGGCGGATTCATGACGATCTAAGCTGTCCATCGGCGTTTGCGGCCGCCGCTGCGGCCGCCGGACATTCTTTAAATTCCTATGCAAATTCGGCGGATTCGTCATGAATCCGCCGATATAAACCACTTTCAGATGTGATCCAGCCGCTGTTGCGACCGGATGTCCGGCGGCCGCAAACGCCGATGGACAGCTTAGATCGTCATGAATCCGCCGGTATAAACCACTTTCAGATGTGATTACCACAGCGGGTTTCGCTCGTGGTGAGCTGCACGAAAAACATGACAACATCGTGTTGGTGTGCACGAAACCGAAACAAAAACTGACGTGACAGTTTCACGAATCCCCGTGAGACCGGGTTGACTATTCATACTTGCATGTAATTGCGTAATTATGTAGTGCCCTGCCACAATAAATAAGTTCTTAAGTCAAAGACAACTTCAAGTATTTGTAAAAATGAATTTAAATGAAGTAAAATGATTTATTGACAGGTAACACACAACACAGTGTGAAGTCAAAGACTTAACAGTGGGAGGGAAGCAATGCTATATAACCTTAGGTCTGATGAGAAACTTGGAGCTTGGCCGGGCATTTCGCTTTAGAGGTGTTCTGTTTCTCCATCCAGCCTCAGTTGTGATCATGTGGTTATGTGATGAAGACTTTGGACAGCAGGTACAAAAAAGTTTACTGGTGCAATTGAAACACCTTTGTTTGTGTGGCGTGGAGAGGGAGCTCTAAGAGGAGGGGAATGGAGAATGGGGAAAAATGGCTAGGATTCAAATAAATGTTGCGACAACGCCACCCAGGGGAATTTCACCCCCGGGACATTCAATTCAACATGATCAACCAAGGACCATTAAACACTGAAGGCACACAGGTTCATATTCACTTGGGCAGAGACGCGTTTCCAAAAATATAACAATTTCTTTATTAATTATGGCATTAAATATAAGAAGCAAGCCACCAGTTTAAAATAAAGAATCAGAAGTACTTAACTTAAACAATAAAGGGAGCAGGCTGGCTTACCATGGCGGCAGGCAAACAAAAAGAACCAAAAAGAAGAAAAAAGGGGTCCAAATAATCACACCTGTGACACAACACACCAAGGAAAAAGGGGATCCGTGAACCACCACCAGGGATTAAACTGCCGCCGAGGCTCATCAAACCTGCACAAAAGAAACAAATAATTAGTACTCCTGATTCAGCAGCGCTGGTGACCAGACCAATATACGCAATTAAAACACACACACACACACACACACACACACACACACACACACACACACACACACACACACACACACACACACACACACACACACACACACACACACACACACACACACACACACACACACAATATGGGGCATAATAATCCTTATAGCCTGAGGCTTTTAACATCAGAAGTACGATGCAGTAACTCTAACACATTGGCGATAAGCCTAATGAAAATACACGCCAACACGGTCAAAAACAGCGAATTGTAGACACTAAAAAGAGAGCCGTAACAAAGAGAGCCGAAACAGCAGGCCCGGCGAAAAGAAAGAGGTCACAAAAGAGACGAAACAGCAGCCAGTCCAGGGAACGATAGCGTCCAGTGAACCACGCGTTTAGCTGCAACCTAATAAAGGTAAACAATTGAGCATAATTATCATTAAATGACATCACCTGGGCTTCATTGATCATTTCATCATTGGAGCGATACATACCCGGTTAGCCGTGGCGCAGCATAGCAGCAATGCAGGCGGAGGAGATCCAACGAAAACAGCAGCAAATAGACTGCAGCAACCACACAACAACACATGAGTTAACACATCAGATCACATAATACGGACCACGTAGCTTACCCTGTCGTCACAGAAGCACCCACGGCACGCTGAACGGAGCGACCCGTCTCCCAGCGTCACTAAACAAAGTAAAGCAGGCTGTCACTAAATGCACCGCACATCACATAAAGATGGAAGGGGAAAAATAGTGATGTTACAGTCGAGCCAGTTTGCTCGACACAGTGCCGAGCGTTTGAAGCGAAAGTGTTCCGAGACGGTGTTTCGATCCCTTCTTTTGAGAGACGTTAGGGAGAGTATACATTTAGTTAGAATTTAGTTTAGATATATCTACACACGTGGACAAAATTGTTGGTACCCCTCAGTTAAAGAAGGAAAAACCCACAATTCTCACTGAAATCACTTGAAACTCACAAAAGTAACAATAAATAAAAATTTATTGAAAATTAAATCATCAAAAACAGCCATTACTTTTGAATTGTTGATTAACATAATTATTTAAAAAAACAAACTAATGAAACAGGCCTGGACAAAAATGATGGTACCTCTATAAAAGATTGAAAACTATTTGACCAGAGTGACATGATTAACTCAGGTGTGTCATTTAATTGACATCACAGGTGTTTCCAAACTCATAATCAGTCAGTCTGCCTATTTAAAGGGAGACAAGTTGTCACCCTGCTGTTTGGTGAAAAGGTGTGTACCACACTGAACATGGACAACAGAAAGCGAAGGAGAGAATTGTCCCAGGACATCCGAAAAAAAAAATGATAGACAAACATCTTAAAGGTAAAGGCTATAAGACCATCTCTAAACAGCTTGAAGTTCCTGTGACAACAGTGGCTCATATTATTCAGAAGTTCAAGACCCACGGGACAGTAGCCAACCTCCCTGGACGTGGCCGCGAGAGGAAAATTGATGACAAATTGAAGAGACGGATCGTTGGAATTGTATCCAAAGAGCCCAGAGCAACCTCCAAAGAAATTAAAGGTGAACTCCAAGGCCAAGGTACATCAGTGTCAGATCGCACCATTCGTCGTTGTTTGAGCCAAAGTGGACTTCATGGGAGACGACCAAGGAGGACACCACTGCTGAAAAAAACTCATTAAAAAGCGAGACTGGAATTTGCAAAAATGCATGTTGACAAGCCACAAAGCTTCTGGGAGAATGTCCTTTGGACAGATGAGACCAAACTGGAGCTTTTTGGTAAGGCACATGTTCATAGACTCAAAAACCAAGCATACGAAGAAAAGAACACTGTCCCTACGGTGAAACATGGAGGAGGCTCAGTAATGTTTTGGGGCTGCTTTGCTGCATCTGGCACAGGGTGTCTTGAAAGTGTGCAAGGTACGATGAAATCTGAAGACTATCAAGGCATTCTGGAGAGAAATGTGCTGCCTAGTGTCAGAAAGCTTGGTCTCAGTCGCAGGTCATGGGTCTTCCAACAGGACAACGATCCAAAACACACAGCCAAAAACACCCAAGAATGGCGGAGAGAAAAGCGTTGGACTATTCTAAAGTGGCCTTCTATGAGCCCAGATCTGAATCCCATTGAACATATGTGGAAGGAGCTGAAACATGCCATTTGGAGAAGACACCCATCAAACCTGAGACAACTGGAGCTGTTTGCTCATGAGGAGTGGGCCATAATACCTGTTGACAGCTGCAGAACGCTCATTGACAAATACAGAAATCGTTTAATTGCAGTGATTGCCTCAAAAGGTTGTGCAACAAAATATTAAGTTATGGGTACCATCATTTTTGTCCAGGCCTGTTTCATTAGTTTGTTTTTTTAAATAATTATGTTAATCAACAATTCAAAAGTGATGGCTGATTTTGATTATTTAATTTTCAATAAATTTTTATTTATTGTTACTTTTGTGAGTTTCAAGTGATTTCAGTGAGAATTGTGGGTTTTTCCTTCTTTAACTGAGGGGTACCAACAATTTTGTCCACGAGTGTAGTTGCATTTCATACATTAAATAACACACAGATACATATGCATACATTCACTCATACACAACACACATTCATTCATAGAAATACATATATGCACACAAACATACATATATAACGTTTGCTAGTTAGCTAGACTGCAAGATTGTCTTAAGGACATTAAAACCTGGATGACTTTTAACTTCCTACTGCTAAATTCAGACAAAACTGAAGTCATTGTATTTGGCCCCAAACATCTTAGAAACTCGCTTTCAAAGCAAATAGTTACTCTGGATGGCATCACATTGGCCTCCAGTACTACTGTGAGGAATCTTGGAGTTATTTTTGACCAGGACATGTCCTTTAACTCGCACATAAAGCAAGTCTGTAGGACTTCCTTTTTTCACCTGCGTAATATTGTAAAAATCAGGAACATTCTGTCTCAGAGTGATGCAGAAAAAGTAGTTCATGCTTTTGTTACTTCCAGGCTTGACTATTGCAATTCCTTATTATCGGGTTGTCCAAATAGCTCTCTTAACCATCTACAGTTGATCCAAAACGCTGCTGCGAGAGTACTGACAGGAGTTAGCAAAAGAGATCATATTTCCCCTATACTTGCTTCTCTTCACTGGCTTCCTGTTAAATCCAGAATAGAATTTAAAATCCTTCTTCTGACATATAAAGCTCTTAATAACCAATCTCCATCATATCTTAAAGATCTGATAGTACCTTATTATCCTAGTAGAACTCTTCGCTCTCAAGCTGCAGGCTTACTTGTTGTTCCTAGAATTTCTAAAAGTAGAATGGGAGGCAGAGCCTTCAGTTATCAGGCGCCTCTCTTGTGGAACCTGCTCCCAGTTTGGGTTCGGGAGGCAGACACCCTCTCTATCTTTAAGACCAGGCTTAAAACGTTCCTTTTTGACAAATCTTATAGTTGGGGCTGACTGGGTGACCCACAGGGGTTTGGCTTGTGTCTTCATTGCACAGCTGACTCCCTCTTGGACGCCCCTTCGTTCTGCCCCTAGTCATGCTGCTATAGGCCTAGGCTGCTGGGGGACTTCTCTTGACGCACTGAGCCCTTCTCTATCTACCTTTACATTTAATATATATACCGTTATTGCAGTACATTCACTCTGTTTCCCCCTGTGCTATTTCTCCGAGTGTCCCTGGTCCCAGAGCTGGATGCTTCAGATCTGCGGTCGATGTTCCACCAGCTGGTCCAGTCTCCATCATGTCCACTGTGGGATGCTGCTACTGACCTTCCTCCAGCCCTCTGCTTCCAACTCCCCTTTTCCACCAGTCAACTCTGCATTGCCTTCACTATACTGTTATGCTAACTTACATACTGTTTGAATTTTACTGCTAGCTATATATGGAGTATGTTTAATGTCAGAGCCGTACATCATAAGAGTAAACTATGAGTCAGTTTTCAATGTTAGCTTATACTTTGTCTGTGTCACATATCCTGTCATGCATGTATCCAAATGTGTGTTGTGTTTTCCTTGCTTTCCCACCCCTCCCTCTTCTCCCATCCCTCCCCCTTGCCCTCCTCTGTCCTTCTCAACCTGCCCGGCCAGCAGGCAGATGGGTCCCCCCTATATAGAGCCGGGTTCTGCTCGAGGTTTCTTCCCTGTTAAAAGGGTGTTTTCCTTGCCACTGTCGCCTTTGGGCTTGCTCTGGGGGTCAGGCATATGGGTTCTGTAAAGCGTCTTGAGACGATTTGATTGTAATTGACGCTATATAAATAAAATTGAATTGAATTGTTTTAAAACATTTATTGCAAGTACAAAGCAGTGTGAGACAAGCAATCCTGAGGCTTTTTCATTTTTTTCCACTTGGATGCAGTTCTGACACAGGACCAGCAGATGTCACTCTTCTGGTTGTGTCAAATGCTTCGAAGCAATGTGTCATTCTTGAAGCAGATGTGTCAAAGTGGTTCATTGCTTCATGAAGCTTCGATTTCACCATCACTAGGAAAAAGCCCATTACCTGTACCAACGATATTATGTATGCCCCGATCGATCACACCAGATCCAGCCCGCTTGGCTGCAGTTACAACCACAGGGAGAGCTCAAGAGAAAGTATGAGACCGAGGTAAAGCCACCCACCTGTGTATATATATGCAGCGGCGCCGGATGCCGCCCCGCTGTCGCAGCGACGATTGAAATAGCGCAGTGCCACACAGTGGCTAGGAGGGAGAAACCATCCGGCCACATCTGCACAAGTAAAATGTGGTAACTGCAAGCTGTTTCTTCTGAGATCCGTTTATGATGTGCTGTATTTTTTATGATGACCAATTTTAAGATTGTGTCAAATTTTCAGGGTGTCTGAAAACTTTTTTCCCCTCACTGTATCTGTTAAAGCATGAAAATGTGCCGTTATAAAAATGCCACTATCTCCAGACACATACAGTGCCTTGTGAAAGTATTCGGCCCCCTTGAACTTTTCAACCTTTCCCACATTTCAGGCTTCAAACATAAAGATATAAAATTTTAATTTTTTGTCAAGAATCAACAACAAGTGGGACACAATCGTGAAGTGGAACGAAATTTATTGGATATTTTAAACTTTTTTAACAAATAAAAACCTGAAAAGTGGGGCGTGCAATATTATTTGGCCCCCTTGCATTAATACTTTGTAGCGCCACCTTTTGCTGCAATTACAGCTGCAAGTCGCTTGGGGTATGTCTCTATCAGTTTTGCACATCCAGAGACTGAAATTCTTGCCCAGTCTTCCTTGCAAAACAGCTCGAGCTCAGTGAGGTTGGATGGAGAGCGTTTGTGAACAGCAGTCTTCAGCTCTGCCCACAGATTCTCCATTGGATTCAGGTCTGGACTTTGACTTGGCCATTCTAACACCTGGATACGTTTATTTGTGAACCATTCCACTGTAGATTTGGCTTTATGTTTTGGATCATTGTCCTGTTGGAAGATAAATCTCCGTCCCAGTCTCAGGTCTTTTGCAGACTCCAACAGGTTTTCTTCCAGAATGGTCCTGTATTTGGCTCCATTCATCTTCCCATCAATTTTAACCATCTTCCCTGTCCCTACTGAAGAAAAGCAGGCCCAAACCATGAGGCTGCCACCACCATATTTGACAGTGGGGATGGTGTGTTCAGGGTGATGAGCTGTGTTGCTTTTACGCCAAACATATCGTTTTGCATTGTGGCCAAAAAGTTGGATTTTGCTTTCATCTGACCAGAGCACCTTCTTCCACATGTTTGGTGTGTCTCCCAGGTGGCTTGTGGCAAACTTCAAACCAGACTTTTTATGGATATCTTTGAGAAATGGCTTTCTTCTTGTCACTCTTCCATAAAGGCCAGATTTGTGCAGTGTACGACTGATTGTTGTCCTATGGACAGACTCTCCCACCTCAGCTGTAGATCTCTGCAGTTCATCCAGAGTGATCATGGGCCTCTTGGCTGCATCTCTGATCAGTCTTCTCCTTGTTGGAGGTGAAAGTTTAGAGGGACGGCCGGGTCTTGGTAGATTTGCAGTGGTCTGATGCTCCTTCCATTTCAATATGATTGCTTGCACAGTGCTCCTTGAGATGTTTAAAGCTTGGTAAATCTTTTTTTATCCAAATCCGGCTTTAAACTTCTCCACAACAGTATCTCGGACCTGCCTGGTGTGTTCCTTGGTCTTCATGATGCCCTCTGCACTTTAAACAGAACCCTGAGACTATCACAGAGCAGGTGCATTTATACGGAGACTTGATTACACACAGGTGGATTCTATTTATTATCATCAGTCATTTAGGACAACATTGGATCATTCAGAGATCCTCACTGAACTTCTGGAGTGAGTTTGCTGCACTGAAAGTAAAGGGGCCCAATAATATTGCACGCCCCACTTTTCAGGTTTTTATTTGTTAACCCTTTAAGTCCCCCCATTGTACAAGTCCGCCAGGACATATTTTTACATTTTTACATGCTGTCGTGCCATTTTTTGGAGTATTTTTATTTGCTTTACATCAAAATGACCCTGATATCCCAAATCTTAATATGTATTTAGTTATGTCTTAACTACTACAATAAATTGCTTAAAAGTGCAATACACCTTAAAACAATGAAAATCGTTTTTGTTTTTTTCACAAATATTTCAAAATACAGAAATTGCATAGCTGGATCCCTCAGTTTTGTGAATGTAAAAAAGTTGCACAATATCCTTTAGAACCACAGGAAATTTATTTGGAGTCTGTACATCACTTGCTTTTTGAGATATGGTCAATTTTGTAAACTGAAAATCCCCCGAAAATAAAGAACAATGCAAAATTTGCAAAGACACAACATTGGTATCAAAAGAAACTGTTTAAAATAGTGCAATCAAATTTCTAATTGTGCCAGATACTTATGAACACATATATTTTATGTACAAAACCATGATAAGACCATAAAGAGTGCATTTGAAAATAAAAGAAAATCTTTTTTACTGAGTTCAATCAGAAACAGTGTTTTGAGGGCTGCCTGGTCCAAGTACTTGGACAGTTTGATGGAGAAGGGTTGTCCACATATTCTAACAGAGGTGGCTGGACATCTGGCCTCCTTTTAGGCAGGAAATGTGGCAGAGAAGGTAAGCTGTCAGGGTCCTTCTCAGTTTTCCAGCCATCTGTAGGAAGTGCCTCTGGCCAAGAGCGCTCGCTGGTGGAGCGGCTGCTGCAGCCTCTCCTGGCTGGAGCCAGGGCTCTGCCTCTCCCTCTGGCTCTCGCTCGGGTACCAGGAGAGCAGGAGACCTCCATTCTCTCCTCTTCCTCCTCCTCGCCCTCCTAATACTTCTTTCCAACATTGTCAACACTGCACACAGAAAAAGTTTTGCGTTACGTTAGATGCTTGCAGCGCATGACTTGTAAAAATGATGCGTATTTTGCGCAGTATGCTTTCGGCGGCGTTACATGTATATCACGTTTTTTTTTGTTTTTTTTTTACTTTTTTCCAACTCAAAACAAGCAACTTCTCATGAATATATACTTACATGTCATTGGAATGATCAATTCCTTCGATACGGTTGGCTGCATCCGTGCTGGTGACAGAATCGAGGCCAGATGGGTGGCTGGACGCTTCATCCAACGCTGTAAGTTGATGGAGAACTACGCGGCAGATGTAAAATAATTTGGCGCAACCAAGTTTTTGTGGCTCCATAACTGTGTGATAGTGGGTCAAAGGTGTGTTTGATGGATGTCTGGTGTGTGTGGGCTGTGTGTCTGAGTGTTTTTGTAAAATAAAGTAGGGGTGAAACCGAGGGAGAGAGTGCGCCTCTGTGCAGGCTGTTTTTCGGGTTTGGCGGAAAAACTACAATTCCCAGCAAACACGTCACTTCCTGTTATTGGGGACGGGAGCCTCTCAGGTATGGACACGTAATAATCATGTGACAGGTTGTGGCCACACCGTGATCACGTTTATTTCAACTGAGAAGCCCTGCAAAAACCCGCGGTCTCTGTTTATATAGATTTACGCCGTGTGCGCTTTATTGTGTATTTTTACAAACCCATCACTGCAACGAGAAAACACTCTGAGACCTGGTAAATGTGTGAAATGATAGACTGACTCCCCAGATTTTATATGCAAAAAGAATTATTGATCTATCTTATCTGGTTTCAAATCGACAGCCAATCAAAAATCAATATGCAAAACGTAGCGCCGGCGCTACGTGGGGCCTTAAAGGGTTAAAAAAGTTTAAAATATCCAATAAATTTCATTCCACTTCACGATTGTGTCCCAATTGTTGTTGATTCTTGACAAAAAATTAGAATTTTATATCTTTATGTTTGAAGCCTGAAATACGGCGAAAGGTTGAAAAGTTCAAGGGGGCCGAATACTTTCACAAGGCACTGTATATGTGGTCATGGTTCCATGATGCCAATGTCATGGTTATGACTGGATGCAGCTAATTTATAAGAAATGATTCAAACTACGTGTCAGCTTTCAAAGATGGGACTTTTCATCCAATACTTCATGTTTTTTTTAAATTTCAACTCACACATAATCAGGATTAGTTGATCTACTGGTTCAATATTGGAGATTCTTCATCATTGTCGAGGGACAGATAGATATGAATCCGAAGGCCAGTAATCTCTTAAATTAATTATGATTAATCATCAGAGAATCACTGAACCAGCTCTGCATCTAACGGGTTCCTGCAGCCCAGAGGGATCTGAGGAACGATTAAGGTGGTAATCGAGGAAATTCGCCCTGCTGCTCACTGCCTCCTTTCAGACGTCTATCCCTCGACCACTGAATTAATTTAACTGAGTAACCACTTTGAATGGTTTCATTAATTTACCAGTCACGTCTGTTAACGACAGCTTTCCTCTTAATGGATTTGGCAACAAAGCAACGAAGACACTAAACAAGACATTAGACCTGAATTCTGTGAAGCCGGATCTCAAGGACTTTAAGTTTGCGAAGGACTTCATGAACTTTTATTGAACTCTGCATGGAGAAATCTTCTTGGCAGGGGTTCAGTCTGTGTCCAATGTGCATACACTGGTGTCGTTGTAGGGTTCCTTGTTGGTTGGACGTTGGTCCAGACTGGTCAAGGCAGCAGTGTTCACCATTGGCAGAGTGCTGACAAGTCTGAGAGTTTTGTCCATCTGTTCCGTTCTGCTTGGAAAACAAACACACAAACACAGAGAACGTCAGTGTTTCCTGCAGCATTGAAGAACTGATGCCTTGCCTGAGATAGAGAGCACTGCAAATGACATCTGAAGAAACTTAACTGTTGGAATTTAACATTCAGTTGTCTGATTACGTCAGAATTCCGAATCTATCCTACATCCCCAGATTAACCTGGACCAGATTTCTGTGTCAAAACGAATACAGGTTAGACTGAACGATAGCTGATAATGTGTTAACAGAATTCAACTGACCACAGTTGTTGAAAACAGTTTAGAAACTATTTTGCAGCAATATCCAAAATTATCCAATACATAATTGTGTGTACACTGTGACTGAGACCAGTCTTTACATACCTCACTGTGACACTGATTGAATGCTTTCTTTCTGGTGTGGATCTGCTGGTGTTGTTTCAGGGAACCCAAAGTTGTAAAAGTCTTCTTACACTCGTCACATCTGTATGGTCTCTCCCCAGTGTGGACACGTTGGTGAACTTTGAGGTATGCAGTGGAGCTGTAGCGTTTCCCACACTGGTCACAAAGGTATGGTTTAACCCCAGTGTGGGTCACTTCATGAGCTTTTAACTCTGAGTACCGTACAAATGGTTCACCACAGTGATCACATACGTACACATCATGTCTAGTGTGTATGCGTTGGTGACATTTTAAGCTCTGTTGGTCGTTGAAAGTTTTTTCACAGGAGTCACAGTGGTACCGCTTTTTACCAGAACGGAGGCATTGATGGATCAACAACTGTTCATGTTGAGTAAAGGTTTTCACACACTGATCACAGCTGAATGGTTTAACTCTACTGTGAATGAGCTGATGACTTTTTAAGTGACTCTTCTGAGTAAAAGCCTTTCCACACTGATCACAGCTGAATGGTTTAACGCCACTGTGAATGAGCTGATGACTTCTTAACGCACTCTTGTCAGTAAACGCCTTTCCACACTGATCACAGCTGAATGGTTTAAATCTACTGTGCATGATTTGATGATGTCTCAACGTACTCTTCAGAGAAAAAGCCTTTCCACAGTGATCACAGCCAAACAATTTCACTCCATTGTGAAGGAATTGATGACTTGTTAGATTACCCTTGTTAGTAAAAGCCTTTCCACACTGATCACAGCTGAATGGTTTAACTCCACTGTGAATGAGTTGATGACTTGCTAGATTACCCTTCTGAGTAAAAGCCTTTCCACACTGATCACAACCGAACAATTTCACTCCACTGTGAATGAGTTGATGTTTTGCGAGACTACTCTGCCGAGTAAAAGCCTTTCCACACTGATCACAGCCGAATGGTTTAACTCCACTGTGAATGAGTTGATGACTTCTTAACGCACTCTTGTCAGTAAAAGCCTTTCCACACTGATCACAGCTGAATGGTTTAACGCCACTGTGAATGAGTTGATGTCTTTTTAAGTGACTCTTGGTAGTAAAAGCCTTTCCACACTGATCACAGCTGAATGGTTTAACTCCACTGTGAATAAGTTGATGTTTTGCTAGATCACTCTTGTGAGTAAAAGCCTTTCCACACTGATCACAGCCGAATGGTTTCTCCACAGTGTGAATACGTTTGTGAATTCTTAGCTTTGTTGCTGTGATAAAAGTCTTGCCACACTGCTCACAACTGAGTGATTCATCTCTTTTTGCTGTTGTTGCTGAACCATCCTTATCGTCCTCAGAGGTCCAACATCCCACTCCATCGTTGTGTTTACATTTCTGTAGCAAAAGACAAAGATAAAAACAGAGGCAGTGATGGAAGAGCAATCACGAAAAAACTGAACCTAAAAGTCTCAATTCCATGTAGTTGGACACGAGGCTGAAACAAGATCAAGAATCTGCAGACATGCTAGCAGCTTTGTCATTAGAAACCTAGAAACGTGTCAACAGCACACTCACAATGTCAACAAATCTATTTTCACAGGCCGATAGTTTTCAGCTTTCTGCACGGTAGTTTTAGAATATTGGGTAGTAAAATCTGTCGATCACCGTGAAAAGCAAAGCAGAGCTGGGACTGATGGGATTGTACCACCAGGATCTCTTCATCCCCAGACTTTCCGTTAAGTTACATTACTGGAGAAATGTACAATATGAAAAGCATACAACATCAATGTCCAGATTTAGGTCTTAATGGCAGCAGGGTCAATTCAGACCACCAACACTTTCTGGTTTCTCCTCGGGGATCAGACGTTGATACCAGTCCAGAAAAGATCTGTAATTCTGCCACTGAATTCTGGATTTGACACGAACCACCTGGGCATTTGTTGTGCAGCAGTTAAACAAGCGTTCACCATCAAACAACAAAAGCAACAAAACAGTAAAACAGTTAAAGGAATAGCAACGATTAAAGGAAATGTTTTAAAAATGTATAAAAAAAAAAAAAAAAAAAACACACACAGTAAACAATTACAAGCAAAATAAAAGCCATTTAAAGAAAAATCTAACAAAACATAAGAGACAGGGACATCGACAGCAATCTTGGTCTGCTATGGCCATGTTGTTGCTTTCAAAAAACAAGACGTCCAAAACAGTCCGATTCGTCTTTTGAAGAGGAGGTTTACGACTCACTAATTTAATAGGCACACGCGAAGATCTACCATGATTCTAAAAACAAGTTTGAGATTTATTTATGTAAACACAAGTTAAGTATTCTCCGTTGCTGATTTTCTCAGAACTCAAAAATAACGTAATTTAGTGGTTGATAAACGGTCTCACTCCTTCAACACAAAAAGCAGAGTCCTCAAAGCAACAGCTGATCGCTCTCCCTTAATCAAGGGAGTGGGACGGCTCAACAAGTAGGAGGCAGGTGAGCAGTTAATAATAATCAGAATTAGCAAAATGATCAAAATAACTTGAATAATCATCATCATCTAAATAATAATAATTTGATAGATCATCAATTAATAGAAATAGGATCCAAAATGGTCATTTAATCAGACGTAGTAAAAGTTTTCAATAACAGCAACCGATGTAATCAGGTACAGGACTTTTCTTTGGGGGCAGCACAGTCGAGTAGTGGTTAGCACTTTCGCCTTGCAGCAAGAAGATCCCTGGTTCAAGTCCCGGTCTGGGCCTGGGATCTTTCTGCATGGAGTTAGCATGTTCTCCCTGTGCATGCGTGGGTTTTCTCCGGGTGCTTCGGCTTCCTCCCACAGTCCAAAAAATATGCTGAGGTTGATTGGTTACTCTAAATTGGCCGTAGGTGCGAATGTGAATGTCTGTATATGTAGCCCTGTGACAGACTGGTGACCTGTCCAGGGTGTCCCCTGCCTTCACCCGAGTCAGCTGGGATAGGCTCCAGCACCCCCGCGACCCTAGTGAGGATTAAGCGGTGTATAGAGAATGGATGGATGGACTTTTCTTTGGTCTGCACTGTTTGAGACACCAGATTACATTGCCCACATCAAGAAAGGGATTCTGTGGAGACGCTGACATGAGACAGTTTTCAGTCTCAGCATGTTTAGCCCTAAAATCATGGGAGTCAAACCTGACATAAAAACTGTTTAGACTTTGAGCCAGCTCTAAATCACAATTATAACCACTGAGCTGAACTCTCTCATTGACACATTAATTAGTCCCAGTGATCAGATTCATGCCGTCCCAGACTGAACTGAGGTTGTTCATTTTGAGCTGAGACTCAAGTTTGTCTTTGTATTGTCTTTTGTGGGTCCTGATCTCCTACTTCAGTTCCTTCTGTCGGTTATACAGATTTAGTGCATTTCCTTCTCTGAAGACAGTTTTCCTTCTGTACAGTAGGTCTTTAAGCTTCTTAGAAAGCCATGGCTTAGTGTTTAGATATAGTTTAACAGTTTTATCAGGAATAACACTGGTTTCACAGTCTGTGACCCAGCTGCTCACAACATCAGTCGGTTCATCAATATCAGCTGAGGACTCCTTAAACACGTCCCAGTCAGTAACCTCCAGACATCCCTGCAGAGTGTGACAAACTTTCACTCTGATGTTCTGCACTTTGCCTTGCTTCAGTACAGTAGTAGACAGAGATAAGGAGGATGCAGTTGTGGTTAGAGGAACCCACAGGAGAAGCACCTTTCACATTGTTGTAACAGAACTAAGAGTTTGTCACATCTCGTGGGGCATGTGATGTACTGATGGAAGTCTCTCAGTGTGTGTTTTAGTGAGCAGTGGTCTCTGGATGACCTGATGGATAAGCCCACAGGCATTTATTTCACTGGCCTTTGGATGGATATAGACAAGTTTCACAAATATCTGGGGAAACTTCTGAGGCAGATATGGAGGGCACAGTGAAACAGAAAGCAGTTCTAAGTCAGTACTGCACAGTTTCTCCAGGACAGTGTCAGATTTGCACCAGTGCTGTCCTTGTCCATTTGGAAGACCCACTTGAGCCCAAGCTTTCATTTGCTGGCTGATGTTCCTTCAATATTTCCACATAATGTTCTATCCTCTTGATGCCATCTATTTTGTGAAGTGCACCAGTCCCTCCTGCAGCAAAAACACTCCCACAACATGGTGCTGCCACCCCCATGCTTCACAGTTGGGATGGTGTACTCAGGCCATCCTCAGCCAGCATCTTCACAAGGTCGTTTGCTTTTGTTCTGGGGTTGATGAGCACATTTCCCTCCAAAACAATCCTAACCTTAACCAATCTCCATCTTGAGCAGTAGGATGGCTTGACATTCCCATATTGTTGATCTGTGCATGTAATTGTTTGGACAGATAAACGTCAAACCACAGCAATCTGGAAATTGCACTCAAGGATGAACCACACCTGTGGAGGCCCACAAATGTCTTCCTGATGTCTTGGCTGATTTCTTTAGATTTTCTAATGTCATCACACAAGGAAGCAGTGTGTTTGAGGTGTGCCTGAAAATACATCTTAATCTATCAAAAACTTTCAAAGCCAGGACATCATTATCTTGAAGGTATAGCAATCTTAATGTATGCAAACTTCTGATTGTGAAGAAAGTAATAAAAATTCTCTTAAAAAAAAAAAAAAATCTCTTGTTATTCTGGCATTTAAAGATAATTTTGGTCATCTTAACTGACATAAAACAGGAGAAGCATTGCCAGATTTAATGTCAGATCGTGTAAATTAAAAAAAGGGTTATGTGTCGTTTATACAGTGTAAGTAAACTTCTGGGTTCAACTGTGAATTTCTTGAGAAGGAAAAGGCTGGTAAACTCACAATGCTCAAAAGTATTATTCTCTACCAAAGAAAATGCTGCTCTTTACCTTCCTGAACAACTTGCTTGAAAAACAAGACTTTTCTTCCGTTACTTATCTTCATCACCATGTAAGACATTTTCAGAAAGTATGATCAGCAGCTAGTTCAGCCTCAAACAAAGAACAAGCAGCTTCCTAGCAGTCCACCATTATATCCTCAGTACAGCTGCTTCTGCAGAGCTACATCTCTCCAGCCAACGTCACCTGGCTTTGGTCGGCCCATCTAACCAACTGGAGCAACTTTACACATTTTAAACAACAAATGAATGATAATAATGTTACAGTGGTATGTTTCTCACTTTCTGTGAAGAATCCATGTTTCCTCCGTTGTTGAGCTCAGACTAAATGGCTGCCAACATTCCTCTGCTCCTCCGTCAGACTCTCCTCCTCCTGCCAATCACCTGTCACATCAAACACATCTTCATTAGGATACCACTCTATACACAAGTGTCAGAGTGTCCCATATGTTCATCAGCCAACACAGAGGACACATTTCAACTCAATAGTTCACTTTTAGCTCTTTTCAGTTTCACCTAAAACTGATACAAATGAACTTAAACTGTTAAAAATAAGGAACACAGACAGAAAACAGACATGGAAAAAGAGAATAAAGAGAACATAAAGATGCTGCTGCAGGTGATTCAAGACAGGACTGCTGGTAGAAAACTGTTCATGCTGTAAGTTAGTGAATGTATTTTACTGCTCAGTGTTCTGTTTAAAGGTAGCTCTCACTCCCTGTTCTTTGCACTCTCCCATAGTGTCAAGTGTCCTCCCACTTTCAATGACAGGTGATTCTCATTGATGATTTTTCTCACAGTTTGTGCAGTTTCCCCACTTGAAAAAGGATGTTTCATCTACCCAGGGTTTGAGCAGGACTCCACTCATCAATCAGACAGTTGCTTTCTTTCTTTCCCCCCCCTTTTATTTTGCAGTGGTCGCAAATTCGTATCTCTCTGACCGCACTCAGTTCATTCAGTTAAAAACATTCACATCCCATTCATCTCCCCTCTCCTCCGGTGTTCCCCAAGGCTCTGTTCTTGGTCCCGTCCTCTTCATCATTTATCTTCTTCCCCTTGGCCATATATTCCGGAAATATAACATACAGTTTCATTGCTATGTGGACGACACCCAGCTCTAACTCTCCTCCAAACCCACTCCCCACTCCCCCCCCCCCCCCTCCCTCTGTGTCTGTCTCCAGGAAATCAAATCCTGGTTCTCTTCCAATTTCCTCAAACTGAATAGCAACAAAACTGAGGTTCTCCTCATTGGCTCCAAATCAGTTCTCACGAAAACCAATAGTTTCACCATCACCATTGACAACTCCACCTTTTCTCCCTCCCTGCAGGTCAAGAGTCTGGGTGTCGTCCTCGATGGCACTCTGTCATTTCAAAGTCACCCGATCTGCATACTTTCATCTCCGTAGCATTAATCGCCTCCGTCCCTCACTCACTCACTCACTCCTGTCAGCACCGCCATTATGGTCCACTCTCTTGTCACCTCCCACCTCGACTATTGTAATTCACTTCTCTCTGGTCTTCCACTCAAGTCCCTCCATAAACTCCAATTGGTCCAAAATGAATCAGCCCAAATTATCACCAGGACACCCTCTTTCCACCACATCACCCCAGTTCTCCAACAGCTTCACTGGCTTCCAATCACTCACCGTATCATCTATAAAATCATTCTGCTAACCTTCAAGGCCCTCCATAACCTCGCCCCTCCGTACCTCACTGATCTACTGCATATAAACACACCCAGCCGGACTCTCAGATCATCTTCCTCTCTCAGTCTCACCATCCCCCCTGCCCGCATGACCACCATGGGCTCCAGAGCCTTCAGTCGCGCTGCTCGCCACCTCTGGAACTCCCTCCCACCTGATATCAGAAACATCAACACACTACACATTTTCAAATCCACTCTCAAAACCCACCTGTTCAAACAAGCTTACTCTCTTTGACCTCCAGTCCTCCTTCTGTTTTAAAATTGCTAAATTTTCTTCTTTGAAATTTTAAAATTCTTATGTTTTAAACTGTGTATTTTGAATCTGTTTTTATTCTGTTTCCTCTGTACGGTGACCTTGAGTGTCTTGAAAGGCACCTATAAATAAAATGTATTATTATTATTATACAGAGGTGGCAACTTCCATAAGTCCATACGTTTAGTTGATAGATTAAGGTGAAAAACCTTTAAACAGAACACAAAAGGACAATGTTCGCATTACTGCATTCAGCAAATAGTAACAACCGTTCCTCATGGACATTTTCACCACATTGGCAAATGCTACTCCACTCACTTTATGTTTGTCAACCTCAACACCACATAAACTGAAGCGACAAATCATGGCATGAGCAATATTCAACCCAATACTATACCACACATGAATTTATCTGCATTTTAAAGAGTTGATTTTCAATCACAGTTTAACAAATTACTCTGAGCATTTTTATCAAAAGAAATTTTAACCATTTTATAATTTTTACTTCAAGGTTTTAAAATTATTTAAAGTGCATAAAGTGCTTTTAAAGTGCAATCCTTTCCAGATCCAATAAATAAATAAAGGGCATCGTAAAAACCCACCATTACAAACAGGATGAATTCACTGGTCTTAGCTGGAACCCTCTAATTAGCACCAATTAGCCTGCAATCTTATTTTCAACTGAACAATTACAAAACACACAGAAATTATTGGTAAACAGACAAAGTTGACAGCAAGCCGCTCGTGGCTGACATCGATCTCCGTGGCTAATGCTAATGCTAACACATACTGCAGTGGCACACATCGGCAGCTTAAACAGTCTTTTAGAGTCTCCACAATTCTGCTCTTACCGGCTGCAACCCGGATTTTGGAGATGAAAGCAATCCTGCACAGTTTGCCGCAGATCTTGATGCTTTCCCAACAGAAACTCACGGTCACTCTTTGAACGCGGTCATTCATTCTCAGTTCCTCCTCAGTGCTGCGTGTGTCCCCTTTTATGCCGCCGGTGGCAAACCTGCAGCCGCAGATTGTTTCCGCCCCAGCTGAGTGTAGGACCTGTGCGTAAATGCCTCTCCTTTGAGTTCTCAGCTCCTTCCACTTTAACTTGACACTCATTCATAAAACACATCAAAAATAAAAACAGACATTGTGCCAAAGTGTTTTCCTGCAGACATATCAGACTGGTTTGACAAATGAAATGAAGCAGTTTAAATACTGAGGTTCAGACCCTCCAGTATTACTGATCATAGAGACAAACTAACATATTGAAATGTGAAGGTTTAGACCCAACAGTGTTAGAAATGATGGAGATTCATCAGACTCATTTAAATATTATTATTATAAATATGTATAAAATGACCACAATATGAAATTTAACACAACTGGGTAAAAAATGACCAAAATAATACATAAAACTAGCAGAAACATGTATAAATTAACCATAATATGTGATAAAAGCACCACACATATGTATAAAATGGCCAAAATATTTGATAAAACTATCACAAATATGTGTAAAATGACTAAATTGTGACGTAAAACCACCACAAATATGTTCAAAATGACCAAAATATGATTGAAAACTACCACAAATGTGAAGGAAAAATTACTCACTTTCTCACTACTGAGGTGTCCCTTCAGCTGTTTGTTCATGTTGGTACCAAGTCACCCCAAATTACAACGACAAGATGTCACCCTTGACCGATGGTTCTCCTAAACTGAGGATGCAAACCTGCTTATGCTCTCTCCTTCCCTAATATAATCCTGAGACAGACAGATGCTTGGTAAAGATAACATAGGAATGAAAGACAACTATTGGGCTGACAGCATAAGAACAACAAGGTTATATTGCAGTATTCTTGGCCGGATGGAGCCTGAGTTAACAGTCCTGTATCCATATTTGGAGTGTATCCTTAAACATGGCATGTCTCCCAAATGGTATACATACCCAAGGCCAGAGAGACTCCTTAGAGCTGATGCTGCCAGTGCTCACATCACTGTGTTACTCACTGTATCATGTCTCCTGATATCAGTAAAACTTATTCTCAACATGAGCCATCTGAGTCTCCAGAATGTCTCTGAGTTTGCCTCCTGATTTCCTCTCCTGACATTGCAGAGTTCCTAAACAAACTGGTGTCACGAGAACAGGATCTCCACACAACAAAGACTGGTAAGTGCAAATTTTAACAAATTTTGCAAACTGCCATGTCTGAGTTTGGTGAGATTATGTACCTGTTAAGATTTTTTGTGGATAATAATTTCTTATGATACCGAATCTGCGATTGTCTGATATCAAATTTGGACATTACAGTTTTTCTCCATTGGTTTGGCTCATTTCTTGAAACCGAGATGACATTCTCAAAACAACATGGACAAATACCAAAAGTAACCTGCAGCTGCTGACAACAGAATGGCGTTTCTCATCGCTTTCATCAAATTACAGATGCTTTAGTACATGTCTCAATTGTTTTACTGCATCTCTGTTTTGGTTATGTACAAGTAGCCTAAAGTTAGCACAATTAACTGACATTTAGCACATTTTCCAAATGAATAGATATTCCTGATCTAGCTGAATTAGCTGATTCTCAGTCAAATGGTCATCATCTCCAAAATGTGTCAGTATTGGTTCATTGTGTGAGCCATCATATGCAGAATAGTTTGTTCAATTGTCAAAATTGGTTTTGAATATAATACCATAAAATACATGTGTATATTTTTTTTAAATACTTGGCAGTAAATGACAGTCAGGTGAAAGCAGAACTTGACTAACAACGGAGGAGTATCCCATATCTCACTTGACCAATCAAACAGTTTGATTAGTTCTCTGACAGGTGATGTCTATGATTGTGATTACTATACATATAGATATATAAGTAGATCTTGGCCAGGACCTATATCATTTGCTGTGTGAACATGGAGGTTCCAGGCCAAGCAAATGTTCAAGGACAACTTCCTGCTCAGGCAAGAGGACGAAGAGGACGAAGAGGACGAAGAGGACGAAGAGGTGTGAGAATGCGGGGTGGTGGTATTGGAGGAAGAGGCCAAGGGGCAAGAAGGTACCATGCTGTCCCAGACGAAATACGGGCCACACTCATAGACCATGTGGTCAACCACAACCTTACAATGGCAGAAGCTGTTCAGCCTAATGTGCCTCGATCCACAGTCTCCTCCATCATTCAAACATTTCGGAGGGAAAACCGGTATGCATGAAAACGCACAATTGAATGTAGTGTGTAGGCCTACAGTACAGTAAAATCCAACCTCAATATGATGTGAATTCAGGCCAACACAATTCGATGCTAACTATATGTATATGTATATAACATGCACACATGTGTATATTCGTGTATGTAGAAATTATCCTCTGTGTCTTTGTCTAGGATTGGACAACAACCTTTCAGGGGTGGCAGAGGACAGCTGCTGAGTCAACAGCAGGAACAACATATTTGCAATTTCGTCATTACAAATAATGCTATTACCTTCAGACAAATTCGAGATGCAGTAATTGAAGACAACACAATTTTTCACAATATCAATACAATAAGCCTATCCACAATAGACAGAGTTCTAAAAAAAATCAAATGACAATGAAGCAAGTCTACCGAGTGCCATTTGAAAGAAACTCTGAGTAAATTAACTGCGCCACCAATATGTACATGTAAGTCAGTCATTGTCGATTTAGAACTTGTGTAGAATATAGAACAATCCTATAGAAAATAATATTACTGATCTGTATTTTTATTTTATCTGTTTCAGACAATTATGGCACTCGAAGGGAATGAAACGCCTCACATTCTGGTTTTTGTGGATGAGGCTGGCTTCAACTTGGCCAAGGGTCGCAGGCGTGGTCGCAATGTCATTGGGCAGCGGGCCACAGTGGATGTCCCAGGCCAGCGAGGGGGCAATATAACAATGTGCGCTGCCATATCCGAGAATGGTGTGGCCACTCACCTCCCGAGCCTAGGCCCATACAATACTCAAAAGCTTCTGACTTTTTGGATCAACTTTATACTTATCTAATCCCAGAAAACGAGAGGAACGACGAAGGACCTCACCTACCACGCTATGGGATTGTGTGGGACAATGTGAATTTTCATCGTAGCCCTCTCATTAGGGCCTGGTTGACTACCCATCCAAGGATGCTCATGGTGTTTCTACCACCATACTCTCCTTTCCTCAATCCGATTGAGGAGTTTTTTTTTCCTGCTTGGAGATGGAGAGTGTATGAACACCGAGCTCAAGACCAGAGGACCCTGCTCCAGGCAATGGATGCTGCGTGTGAGGACATCACAGGAGATCAGTGTAGAGGATGGTTGAGACATTCTCGCCGTTTCTTCCCGCGCTGCATTGCAAGAGAAACTATTCGCTGTGACATGGATGAAAATCTGTGGCCAAACAGAGAGCAGCACATTGATGATGAAGAGGAGGAGGGTGACCAGGAGAGGGAGGATGACCGTGACCAGTAAAAGAATTATAGTCATTGGGAAACTTTATTTACTCTGGGCAATGATTTCTTTTGTTTGTTTGCTGTACATGTAGAATAAGTGATTTAGTTATATACTGAAAAATATAGAAGAACATTTTGTTTGAATAAAAACTGAGCTTGTGTCAAAACTTTGGAACCTGCTCTTACTGAGAAATACCTTTTTTATTTTGCAGTTTTACACATATATCTTCTGTAATAGCTAGACCTCTGCTGCAGTGACAAAACAGCTAAGCATTTTGACTTGCAGTGCTCACACAAGGCCAAAGGGACAACACATTTTGGGGGCATTGACTCATTATATGACAAGGAAATTTAGTTTTGACATATGGCTAAACTGTTTTGACAGAGATATGTGTTTGTGCAGCGTATCCATGGTGTTATGCTGAGCATTCCAGGTTTATTCTGGCAAAAGTTCAAAGTGACTGCAAATGAGACGAAGCTATTGAGAAGGATCTTTGCAATTTTGGTGGCACTGACATTTCACATGAGAAAAGGACTAGTTTTGAAACATGGATGAACAGTTTTGGGAAAGATATGTGTTTTTGCTATTTATTTGAAATGTGCGAAACTGTGGGTCTGTTTGGCCAAATGATCTTTTAGTTTTGAGAATGTCATCTCGGTTTCAAGAAATGAGCCAAACCAATGGAGAAAAACTGTAATATTGGGGGGGAAAACACCTGCCCTCCAGCTTAGTTCTAGCAGTGATTTATAAACTTTTACTGCTGAGATCCACACTAGAACATGTTGGAAATACACACTGATTTTGTGTTGAATGAATTGTTGTATTAGTAATGACTGAAAAAGTACAGATAGAAGGAATAATGGGTAGGATCAAACAAGGCATTCACAACCAAGAAAAATGTTGAATAAACCACACCATAACAACATTCTAAGCAGCCGTGTGACACCAAAATGTTTAAGTATGTGACATGCTAGAAACCTTATAGTTCTCCTGCTCAGTTTGAGACTACAAGCCCACTGACACAACAACTGAGCGATATACTGGTTCTAAAGCCTTAATACGTCCCTGAAAAGAGGTTAATGTTGGTATGATGATCCAGAATCACTCCTCCACGATCATTTAAAGCTCCCGGGCACACAGGCTTTGTGGTCACTCAGAGACAGACACCTACAGCTGCACAATGACTGGGGAGGAGGACAGAAAATGAGGACCAGATTTTCACAAGCCGAGAGTTCTCTGTAGTAACAACGCGAACTGGATTTCCCCAAAGGTTACATATTCCCATAACAGCAAAGTGGAACTTATCTTTTTCTGACCGTGTGATATTGGGAGTCTGGCGTGAGAGTGTGTGAAGGGACTGAGTTGTGTGTGTCTCACAGCCAAAGCGTGAGAGTTGACAGCCCTGTAAATAGATACAAAAATATTCAGAGCAAGTGGAGCAGCTAGCTAACACTTTCTACAGTTTGGTTTACATTTTCAAAATCATATTTTTGAAATCACGTTTTTTTCTGTTAAACAAATCACGGCTTTTATTTTGAAAGAGATAACTGGAAACGTTGTTTATCCGTAATTTCGCTAACTTGACTGAACGTGGGCTGCAGTTATTATTCCAACATCAGTATGATGTATAAATGCAGATGGACTTCATATATTTCACTATGCAGCCATTTTTTATTTATGTCCAGAATATTTTATAGACATAAACTTTTTTCGCATGACTATTTTAGGACATATTGTTAAATAATGTTTTTATTGAACATTCATCTTACATATATTCCACACATACATGCAGGTTTTTTTAAAGCTTTGATTAAGTAATTGAACAATGAACAAATTGCTGAACAATTGCAAAGCAAATTAAGAAAGAGAGAGAAAAGGAAGAAAAAGAAAGAAAAAAAGGGAGAGAGAACAGAGTGTAATGGGTTTAGGAGGGTTTTAAGTATAATAGGGGTGGTGCTGCTGGTTAACAAGTAGGTTCTGTGTTTGAGATGGAGATCCATTTGTACCTGCACATATATAAACATATATATAAATATCTACATACACACATATTTACATACGTACGTAAACTTTTCAACCTTTCGCCACATTTCAGGCTTCAAACATAAAGATATAAAATTTTAATTTTTTTGTCAAGAATCAACAACAATTGGGACACAATCGTGAAGTGGAATGAAATTTATTGGATATTTTATTTTTTTTTAACAAATAAAAAACTGAAAAGTCGGGTGTGCAATATTATTGGGCCCCTTTACTTTCAGTGCAGCAAACTCACTCCAGAAGTTCAGTGAGGATCTCTGAATGATCCAATGTTGTCCTAAATGACTGATGATAATAAATAGAATCCACCTGTGTGTAATCAAGTCTCCGTATAAATGCACCTGCTCTGTGATAGTCTCAGGGTTCTGTTTAAAGTGCAGAGAGCATCATGAAGACCAAGGAACACACCAGGCAGGTCCCAGATACTGTTGTGGAGAAGTTTAAAGCCGGATTTGGATAAAAAAAGATTTCCCAAGCTTTAAACATCTCAAGGAGCACTGTGCAAGCAATCATATTGAAATGGAAGGAGTATCAGACCACTGCAAATCTACCAAGACCCGGCCGTCCCTCTAAACTTTCACCTCCAACAAGGAGAAGACTGATCAGAGATGCAGCCAAGAGGCCCATGATCACTCTGGATGAACTGCAGAGATCTACAGCTGAGGTGGGAGAGTCTGTCCATAGGACAACAATCAGTCGTACACTGCACAAATCTGGCCTTTATGGAAGAGTGACAAGAAGAAAGCCATTTCTCAAAGATATCCATAAAAAGTCGGGTTTGAAGTTTGCCACAAGCCACCTGGGAGACACACCAAACATGTGGAAGAAGGTGCTCTGGTCAGATAAAACCAAAATCAAACTTTTTGGCCACAATGCAAAATGATATGTTTGGCGTAAAAGCAACACAGCTCATCACCCTGACCACACCATCCCCACTGTCAAACATGGTGGTGGCAGCCTCATGGTTTGGGCCTGCTTTTCTTCAGCAGGGACAGGGAAGATGGTTAAAATTGATGGGAAGATGAATGGAGCCAAATACAGGAGCATTCTGGAAGAAAACCTGTTGGAGTCTGCAAAAGACCTGAGACTGGGACGGAGATTTATCTTCCAACAGGACGATGATCCAAAACATAAAGCCAAATCTACAATGGAATGGTTCACAAATAAATGTATCCAGGTGTTAGAATGGCCAAGTCAAAGTCCAGACCTGAATCCAATGGAGAATCTGTGGGCAGAGCTGAAGACTGCTGTTCACAAACGCTCTCCATCCAACCTCACTGAGCTCGAGCTGTTTTGCAAGGAAGAATGGGCAAGAATTTCAGTCTCTGGATGTGCAAAACTGATAGAAACATACCCCAAGCGACTTGCAGCTGTAATTGCAGCAAAAGGTGGTGCTACGAAGTATTAATGCAAGGGGGCCGAATAATATTGCACGCCCCACTTTTCAGGTTTTTATTTGTTAAATTTTAAAATATCCAATAAATTTCGTTCCACTTCACGATTGTGTCCCACTTGTTGTTGATTCTTGACAAAAAATTAAAATTTTATATCTTTATGTTTGAAGCCTGAAATGTGGCAAAAAGTTGAAAAGTTCAAGGGGGCCAAATACTTTCACAAGGCACTGTATATACAGGGGTGGGTAGAATATCCAAAAATTGTACTCAAATAAGAGTCACGTCACTTCAAAATAATATCACTCAAGTAGAAGTAAAAAGTAGTCTTCCAAAAAATTACACAAGTAAGAGTAAAAAAATATTGGTGAAAAGACAACTCAAGTACTGAGTAACTGTTTGATTGTAATGTCCGATTTATTTTTTAGAAATGATGTGATCAGACAGGCAAAAATATAAAATAATGTGCAGACTCTGGTTCTTCCAAATAATAAAATAAAAAATAGCAAAAATAAACATCTTTACAAAATGACAAGTTAAGGCACAAGAAACACAAATTTCCAAATCTTTTTTTTTCACAACATAAAGCTTTTGAAACAAATACTTGTAGTAAGGGAACGCTTTTATGTTTGAACAGTGAAAACTACTTCCACTGACAAAACATACAAAATATACTGTACTTCACTTCCCTCCAAATGGCACATAGATAGAAAATAACATCACAACTAGGGCTGGACCTGAATATATGAATGTTTGGTGGTTTTGCTCCCAGAATAAATACAGTTATCACAGCAGCAGAAAAAGATCACTTCAGCCTGTTCACAACACTGACAGTTACAGTCTCTGTTTTGTCACAATAAAATAATTTTAGACCATCCTTACATGGTAGCAAACAGAAATATGAGCTCCACTAACTAATAATGTCAAACATACGTGGTGAAGTTTTAGAAAACACTGCTGGCTGCTCCTTACCTCCAGATAAAGTGTCGTCTTATTGATTGTAAAAAACAACGAGAATCTAATGTGGTCAAAATCAAAGCTTGTTTCAACTAAAGTCTCTACATCACACACCACTGATGACCAGAATGAACTCCATGTTTTCATCTCATCATGAGGAGAAAAGGCTTTTTAATGACGACATCCAACAGTTCCTCCCTGATGATCACATGACCTCCTGACTGCTTCACCACATTTCAAACTGCTTGTGCTTCTCAAAGGGTCTTCTGTCCACGATGTCGTTTCTGAAGAGTCTGAAAAACACCAAAGCAGAGAGCAGACGTCATCATTCAGGAGGAACAGCATCAGTTCAGCTCATCTATCCACTGGTTTCTCTGTGAGCCTCTAAGATGAATGTTTGCTCACCGCACAGTGTGGATGGAGGAGTGGATGGAGATCAGCTGGAGGAGAACATCTGTGGAGGCGTCTGTGATCTTATTGTGGCTCAGACTGCAACACAAACACAACAGGAGACTCTCATTGATCCTCCATCTGATATCATGCTGACAGAAGGTCAAAGAAGCACATCAGTGCATCAACAGGATCAAACATAAAATGAAATTTGAGTCAGTTTTTATGGGACAACTTCCTGTAAACAGCCTCATTTTCCTCTACAATAAGTTTGTTTCAATCATCTTCTCTCAATCCATCATCAGCTGCCAGTGAAGATGTGTTTGGGTTCATCTAGAACTCTGTGAATCTGGAATATTCTTTAGTTCAAGTCCTGGATCAGAACCCTCTGAACCTTAAACCTGCTGCTGGGATTAACAGGAGTGACGTCTTTAAAAAAAATAAAAAAAAAAACGGACGAAATGACTCCATTCATCAGAGACAGAAATTGTAAAAAAACAAAAAGAAGCTTCAGATTTTAAGCTTTATGAATCGTGCTGAGTGGTTCTGTCCAGAAATGAACCAAATCTAGACTTTAAATCACACAACAATTAATCTGAATCATTTTATTCTACGTGTCTAATTAGAAAATGCACTAAAAATAAATTGTTTGCACCACATTCTGTAAAAAAACCTAAATATTCTGGTGCAACAGAGAAACCTCGACTGACTCAGCTGAGACCAACAGTCAGGAGAGAAAAATGCAGGGTTTTCAGGTGAGCTGCAGGCAGTGTTTCCACAGAGAGACTGAGAGGAAAATCAAAGCTCCTGGATGAATCAAATAAAAGCAGCACGGCTCAGAAACAGAGAACAGAGGAGCAGGTTGTTGGAGATCCATTCAGCATGGAGAAACATCTTTCTACTGATGATGAGCAGAGGAGAGAGGAAACATCTGGAGAGGATGGAAAGATGAAAAAGTTCAACATCTACAGTGTGGGAAGCCTCCATTTAGTCCCAGAGTTGTTAACATCTGCTGACACTGAGAAAACTATAGGACATGTTTCAAGTTTTAAAAGATGTTATAAGATAACCAAAGAATTTCTTTTTGCTTTTTCAAAATAAATGAAATGTGAAGTTTGTCCTCCTGACAGAAGACGTTTCTGATTCTCTCCTTCTTCATGTTCTGTTTCCACAGAGCTGCAGGACTTTAGACTGCAGAGAAAAATGAAGCACAGTGAGCAAAAATAAGATGAGAACAAAAAGCAGAAAGCAGAAACTGCAGACTGGAGGTAAAAAGAAGAATTAAAGTCAAAGTTCTTCCAGCTCATGAAGCTCCAGCTGACTTTAAAGTCCCACCAATGAACTCTGGGAGCTAAATATGTTGCTTCTGGCTGCTTCAGAGTCATCTGGACCTTTATTTTCTTCTAATAGATCAAGTCTACTTTGACTCTCTGAACCCTCCAGGAGGTCAGAGGGTCAACAGGCTGATGCTGAGTTTGTCCTCCCAGAGAAGGAACCGGTCTGAGACTTACTCCAGGACCTGGACTTTGTGCAGATGTGTGATGAGGGGCAGCAGCAGCTGGTCGCTGAGCTGACAGTGACTGAGGTCCAGCTCAGTCAGTCCTTCACAGGAGTCCAGCATCTGGACCAGACCTCCATAGACCCTCTGGTCCAGTGTGCTGTGACTGAGGTCCAGCTCTCCACCCAGAGCTCCACACAGGGACTCGGCCCGTCTCACTGTGTCCCTCTCAGAGTGGACAGGAAGCAGGGACAGCAGCTGGAGGAGGACACTTTTACTGACTCTGAACAGGACAAACAGAGCAAAGACAGACTGTCAGGACGTCCAACATGAAGGACAACAAGCTTGTCTCTGCTTTATCTCATTCTGGGCTCTGTCCCACCTGAGGCGGACCCTGTCCAGGACAGAAAACAGCAGGTCCAGTCCTCCGTCCTCCACCTCACAGTCCTGCAGGTGGAGCTGAGTGTCCAGGTTGCAGTGTTTCAGGACGATGGATGCGGCCCTGCAGTCATCAGCAGTCAGACTCAGAGGCTCAGTCTGATCCTCCTCTTGTAGATCCACACAGGACTGGCAGGACAGATCCAAGCGGTGCTGCAGAGTCCTCAGCAGGCCGGACGCTGCCTCCTGCTGGACGTCAGAGGCAGCACAGCAGTGGATGAACCTCAGCAGCTGATTCCTGTCCACACTGAAGAACAGTTGATGCAGAAAGAAAGCAAATAAAAAGTCAATACACAGAAAACTCTTCAATTTACCAACAGGATCTTTGAATACACACATATTCTAAAGGAAGAAAACACACAGAAACAGAAATGTAAAGATTCATTCCATCCTAACAACTGGAGTTTTACTTCCATCATTCTGTCCATTACATCCATCAAGTTCAACATCTGGAATCGCAACGACGTCACTGAAAATAAGCCTCACGGCTCAGAAAATACAAGCAGGGACAGAATCTGACAGGCTGCAAACAAACTGTCAGCTTCTCTGGAATTTACTGAACCTGACGTCCATTTTGTCCTTCAGGTGGACGTTGGGGACACGTGGCAGGTGGACTGTTCATATCAGACCCACTGATGGATTCATGGAGCTGGAAAGAGTCTCTGGAGCTCCCTGCTTGATTGACAGCCTTTAAAAGTGCAAACAGACCAACGTTTCAACACTACTGTGTCTCCATCAGGACTCTGAAAGGCTGTGAATGAAGCAGTGAGCTGCAGAACCCTTCATGTTCTCTGGAAACTTGCTGTCATGGAGCTGAGAAGCTTCATGTATCTGAAGATGTTGGAGAACTTTGTTTCTCCTGGTTGGACGTCTGTTTGTGGTGAAGTCAGACTGAGGCCAGTTTCACTCTTTCAGCTCATCAGGTGTGAATCTGGACGTCCTTCAGGTCCAAACTAGATTCTCACATTCATCATTAATGACGGCTTTGGAAGAGGATTTAAAGCTGCTGCTGGAACAAGATTCACTTTATCTCATGAGTGTCCATCAACAAATCTCTTCTCCACTATTTCCTGCATGAATAAGAGATCGAATCTGAAACATGGAATTGTGCAGAGAGTGTTGAGATGATCTGAATGGGATTCATTAGAAAGTAAAGAAGTGAAGCTCAGACTTTGAAATGTTCTTTTCATTCACTGCTGGAGCAGCTGATTAAAAGCAGCCCAGAAAGTGATCCTGCAGGTAAAAAGGTGTCAGCGTGTCTTTTTATTCAGTTAGAACCAAAGTTCATCTGCTGTTCTGTTTCTGCCTGTAATGATGCCTTAAAATGGTCCAAAAGTCAAATCACAGACATTGAACTGCACATGTTGACAGTAAAATGCTGCTACAGTCATAACAGTGTGTTTGATTGTAAAGCAGTTTACTGCAAGGATCTGAAATGTTTTTTTAAAGACCCTTACTAGTAAAAATCACTTTTTAAAAAACCTTGTTGAAATGTCTATATTCAGTTTTCTATATGCAAGAAGAGACATCAGAAGTGAAATAAGCAGTCAAAGGTCAGATGTAGAGTGTAGAGTTCATCTAAGACATTTAAAGGCATGAATGATAGAAATTACGTGTAAATATGTAAATCTGACACAGAGAGATGAGTTTCTAAGGGTTTCATCAATGACTGAAGAGCAACTTTAACATGGAAACAAAGTATTGTAGTGAAATTAAAACAGTTGTGATCTTAGAAACTGCTGTAGAATGAAAAAGTGAAGACAGAATGATGAGTGGAGCATTAATACTGAGGCAGAGGACAGCTGGATCCTGTCCTGTGTGTTGGACAGCAACGATCGTCTGAAACCAGCACTAATATCTGACCTGAGCTCAGAAATTCTTTCCAGCGCAGAGAGGATGGACCGTGTTCCCTCTGCTGGGATGGAGGCCCACCGGAGGTTCAGTTTAACTCCGTCACTGTGTCTGAGGGTGAAGAGCAGAGGCAGCAGAGTCCACTGAGTCCAGCACTCTGCAGCTCAGGTTGATCACATGATCCAGTGACCTCAGCCCTTACCTCGTCCGGTTCTGCCGGTTTCCTCCGGTTGTGTACCCCCGGGCCGCCTTCTCCTCTCTCATGGGGCTTCACGGCGCTCCGTGCGACCCGCCCCACACACACTGCTGTTTCCGCTCGGCCAATCACATCGCCCGCTCGTCATATCTCCGCTGTCGAGTTTTCGGCGCCCAATCGGATGGCCCGGTTGCTCCGATTGGGTCACGTGCCCTCCGGGACTTCCCGAGCGCCATTGCGGCACTTCATTCAAATCGGCCAGCTGACGCCGCTCTCAAGCCTTTTGAACGCATTTATTTCTCTCATTTTAGGGAAATAACTGCGCGGAATTACAGTTTTTTGACAGGCAACAGTCAGACTGACTTCACTGCTGTGTGTTTTTAATCCGCTGTGGTCAATTGGTTGTGTAGAGATGTCAAATAATGTCGAGAATAACGGTGGGGTTATTAAATTAATATTGATTGCAGTTCTATTCATGCACCAACGTGTAATAATAATCATACACACTGTGTTGTTTAAACCAGATGGATTAAAGCTGTTAAACGCTTTAATTTAGCTTCTGTTTACCTGTCAGTGCACCACATGATCCTAATATTATTATTATTATTATATATATATAATATTGGAGACTTTCTGATCGGGATCAGTTCATGTGCAGCTAAAAAAAACCTGATCACTGATCAATACATCATCTGTGAGGGCAGCTGAAACATGGAACACTGTTCCATCAAACATTAGGAGCTTATCAACTGGCAAGTCCTTCAGCACAGCTCTCAAACTCTGGCTCCTGGACAATCAAACCTGCAGCCGTAGCGAAAACATGTAGTGTTATTAATTCAATGTTACTACAACTAATGTTTGTTGGTTTTTTTTTTTTTTCCCCTGATTAGTATTGCTTTTTATTAAGGTCTGTGTAATGTTTTACTGTGTCTTATCTTTGCTATCTGCATGTAAGTTTTTCTTTTCAATCTATTGTTTACATTGCCGTTGCTTTTTAACCTTTTAACCTTTCTGTGGTGGGCCTTGTCCTGTGTCATTTTAACATCTACCTGCCCTGGGACTACAGATGAAAATTAGCCCTCGAGGCTAAATCCGGCATATTTGCACGTGTACATTTCTTGACTCATGTCGATTAATATGCACTGCCCATCTTAAATAAATAAATAAATAAATAAAATAAATAAATAAATAAATAAATAAATAATAATATGCTTCTGCTTCAATTCACCGGCCGGTGTAAAAAAAAAATAAATAAAATAAAATTAATTTAAAAAAAATGCTGCGCTTCATTATGTGGCTGGTTTTGTGTGTGTGTATTCATTGTGAAGCGCTTAAAGCAGACGTTCTGCTGGGTTCCCGAACCATCAGAACATCCCCAAATTCACTGATGCATCCAAAAGAAGACTGCATCTTCAGCGTTCCGTTGGTGTACCTGCATCACTCTGAGGACGTCCGAACCTCGGCAGCTCAGTAAAACACATTAAGACAGAGGTCAGAGGTCAACCTGATCATCAGGCTCTATCAGCTGGAACCTGAGGTCTGAAGGGTGGCGTAGAACACGTTGGACGGGTCCTAGCTGTGGTTCCAGCAGGAATGAGCCTAAAACACAGCATGGAGTAAAGCAGTAGAAGAAAGAAATGAATGAAATGGCAGTCGCAATCAGCTTTATTGGCCCAGTTTTTACACATCGATGAAAATGTGACTCCGGGGAGTCTCTGCTCTCAGTGCAGTAGTCAGGGAACAGAACTGAGAACTAAAAGCAGTAAAGAAAAAACCACAAATAAGTATTATAGCTGAGGAGTCAGACTGTATGAATGTAAAAGTTAAATTCCTGACATGGAATAAGAGTTCTGGCTGTGATGCTGCACAGCCTCCTGGAGGGCAAACAGCCTGTCAGTAGCCAGCCCGTCCTCTACTAACCATGAAAAACATGCAAAAGGAGCCCTAAAGTCACTAAAGCAACAGCATGAGACAAACATGAACAAACTGAAGCAAAAATAGCCATAAAAACGTTCAAAAAGACCCCTAAAGTCAGTAAATCTAAAGATTTACTGCGCACATCAGTGCCCTCTCGCGGACACGGCCGGTAATGACACCCATTATAATTTCAGTGCAAAGCCGCCGACATTACAGGCTGAGAAACGCTTTAATTTAGCTTCTGCTTGCGCAAATAGGAGCTACATAAAGCGTTTAACAGCTTTAATCCATCTGGTTTAAACAACACAGCGTGTATGTATATTATTACACGTTGGGCACACGAAAAAAACTGTAATCAATATTAATGTAATAACTCCACCGTTATTCCCCACATTATTTGGCATCTCTACACAACCAATTGACCACAGCGGATTAAAAACACACAGCAGTGAAGTCAGTCTGACTGTTGCCTGTCAAAAAACTGTAATTCCGCGCAGTTATTTCCCTAAAATGAGAGAAATAAATGCGTTCAAAAGGCTTGAGAGCGCGTCAGCTGGCATTTGAATGAAGTGCCGCAGTGGCGCTTGGGAAGTCCCGGAGGGCACGTGACGTGACCTAAACCAAGAGCCAGGAGCAAAGAATTGTGGGTGATGTATGCAAATTCGCCCCCGGAACGGCGGTGGCGGGCGGGGCATGTCGCTATGGGAACAGGCAAGCAGCGTCATGGCGTCGATGGGGCTCTGAGAGTCGGAGAAGCAGGGCCTTGTGGGCAGTATATGCAAATTCACGGTGACGACAGCAGCCGCGTCGATGCGCGGCCATGTTGTGACGTGGGCTTCCGAAGCTACATATACGGGTCTGTTTGCGAGCCGGCCGCGCCCCCACGCGTAGCTCCGAGGGCTGGGAGGGTCGCTCCGCGACCCAGCGGCCCGGGTTCGATGTACCACTCGCGGCCCTTTTGCTGCGCGGCGCTTCCGTAGCGACCTTCCTCGTCCGGTTCTGCCGGTTTCCTCCGGTTGTGTACCCCCGGGCCGCCTTCTCCTCTCTCATGGGGCTTCACGGCGCTCCGTGCGACCCGCCCCACACACACTGCTGTTTCCGCTCGGCCAATCACATCGCCCGCTCGTCAAATCTCCGCTGTCGAGTTTTCGGCGCCCAATCGGATGGCCCGGTTGCTCCGATTGGGTCACGTGCCCTCCGGGACTTCCGAGCGCCATTGCGGCACTTCATTCAAATCGGCCAGCTGACGCCGCTCTCAAGCCTTTTGAACGCATTTATTTCTCTCATTTTAGGGAAATAACTGCGCGGAATTACAGTTTTTTGACAGG